>NC_044355.1:1555000-1687500 GCF_007364275.1 Archocentrus centrarchus | reverse complement strand
AATGACTTCCTTGCAGGCACCAAGAAACACTGGGCTTTAATTATTAAAATAAATTCTATGTTTTTGTAAAGAGTTGGGGTTTGTGTGTCTGAGATTCTGTCTGTCTGTTTTTGCCTCAGGAGAAACTGCTGAACTGGACTGTAAACTTTTCCTCTGACTCTGTCGGCAGCTTGAGGAGATTTCCCAAATCTTGTATGAGCAGCAGTCTTCACAGAAGCTGAGTCGACTCTAAAAAGAGGATGCCCTTAATCACTTGGGGGGGGGGTGATATCATCCTCTTTGGCCACTGAACACAGAGAACTTTGAAATTCTAAATAGTTAAATTTTAGAGATACAAATTAAAATACAGCACGACAGATATTGTTACCTTGTCTGAGTTTATTCTTTATTAGCTACACCGTCCTACACTCCTGTCATCATGAGCTATTCTCACCATCTCATTTGCACTTCCACTGATACTGAAATGTTAATTTATGCTACAAAATTGGATCACACTGTGCATAAAATATCATATTTAAAAGGATGAGCTGGATTGTGTTGCATTTTGTGCAGGTTTGTGTGGTTATATTGTAACATTAGAGTCTCATTTTTATCTCTGGGTACCTGATATGCTTTATTTATATGTTTCCAGAATGCACTGGGTGGGCTCTGTCTTGTGTTACATTTCAGTAGAAATCAGCAGTAACCTCGGACAGATATGACATCATCTTTCTACTGTGTTCTACTCTTAATTTTGTCCTTTTTCTTCTTGATTCTTCGTCTTTTCACATGTTGCTGTTATTCTACATTTGCCTCTCCCAAACCTCTGCATGACTAATCCTCATACTCAGGGCTAATTAGCTCATCTGATTGTGACAAAGTTGGTGTGTAGAAGTAAGAGACATTTGTTGTTCCCCAAAGCCTCGGTGTCATCAAAAGCTGCCAGCTGTGGAGTCTTGAAGCGGCGCACTGAGAAAGCTCCAGAGGAAGAGCTGAGAGCCTCAGTTATGTTTAGAAATACATTGTAACATGGTTTAGAGTACTTCATTAGTAACTCCCCACCACAACATCAGTGTTTTACAGATGTGTGAGATGACTCGTTCTTCGATTTCAATTTTAAGGGAACGACAACCATAAAAGGTTTTTACTGATTTGCTAAATTTCCTGCCCTGAGACATGATTATACTGAACCAACCAAGCTCACACGCCAGCAGATGTGATGTGCTGAACACACCAGTCAACCTAACAAAAGCATCTAAACACCATTTAGTTTAAAAACTTTTCTCTGCAACATGTATGAAGAAAAGCAGCAGTGCTGCACGGTCGCTTTGTGATGACTGTGGCAATAACTCTAAACTGAATATCAAAGGAACGCACGCCGCAGCAGATCCCAGGTCAGATTTGGTCATGTATAAACTGGAAGAAGGTCAGTAATCAGCCAGGAAACAGTGATCACCTTAAACAGGAGGTTAGAAACAGACTCCAAAGATTATTTGTTGTACTTTTTAAAAAGAATAATATAAATATTTCAGCTCAGATTGTCTTTAAATGCACACAAAATAAACCTTTCATTCACGTTTAATTAAAATAACAAAAGGCAAAAACATTGGTTTCTAATGGTTTAATTCTAGAGGCACATCTTAAATTCAGTATACATTTAAGTTCATTTAGAATTCTTCAAAATTAACGCAGCTCATTAAATCGAAGCTATTCTGCGCAATTAAATGTTGCGTGTCTTTGACAGGAAACAAAAACATGTCTGTAAAACTAATGAGGAAAATCTAATGTTTAATGACAGCATATAAATGAAGATTTTGGACGGTTTAAACACTAAGTTGCTAACACCCTGTAAAAACTGGGATCACAGTGTGGAGGACCACAAACATAAAACTGCTGCTGTTGATAAATCCAGCCACAGGACCACTGATATCTATAGCAAGGTTCATGGTGATCCATCTGACATCTAACTACGATAAAATGTCAAGCTCAGGGCCGTCCTGCGTGAAGAGTGACAGGAATCTCAGATGGGATTTCACGGTCCCCAGACTGACTGAACTGTTTCAGCACCTGACAGACGGCTGTTACTATTTCATGAGTTACAAAGTGTCTAAAACCATTTTTAAGTCGCTGCATTACAACAAAGCACAGTATCAAACTTCTATGAATAAGGAGAGCTGTGGATGCACGCTGTCTCATTACAGCTTTAAAAGGACTTTTTTTTTTTTTAGTTGAACTGAAGCCTGGGGGCTGATTTTAAAGTAGTAAAAAAACTGGGTGAGAATAAGAGTGAAAACTGAAAAGGGATAAAGAAGAAGTTGGAAAGTTGTGGATGGTTGAGTCTAGAGATGGATTAAACTGTGCACAGTTACATAAAGGCTGGCATTAGATTTGGAAAAATGTATCGGTGTCACTCTGCGTGTGTGCGGCTGAAGCACTGAAAATGAAACCAAAATGTGCAGCTCTCCATTGTGCTATTATAGTAAGATGGAGTGCATGTCCTCCAGGTGCATTTGGGCTCCGAGAGCATTTCCTCTGTGTGTGTGTGTGTGTGTGCACGAGCTGCAGTCGCATGCTTCATCCTGATGGACTCAGTGAGATCACGTGAGAAGTGTCCCCCGTGGAGCCTGACACATGTGAAGAAGGACAGAGAGGGGAATGGGAGCACAGCAGTCAGTGGAAACAGGTTACCTGTATCGGTGCAGTAGATTTAGATGAAAAGATGATATCTGAGATCAGAAAGAGCTAACAAAGGTACACAAAATGATAAACAAGGTGTATTCAGGTAGGAGACTTGATGATTGAATGATAAGTGGAGAAGTGCCAGAGCAAGAGGAGAAACTAAGAGATAAATCCATGTGAAAAAGGGGAAAAACAAAAAGACTTCTTAAAAAGCGATTCAGGGTACTGTGGGAAGTGATAGCATAAGAGAGGAAAACAGCGGGAGCAGCCTAAAGGACTCGGTGTTCCTGCTCTCCCATCTGTCACCAGTCCTCAGCAGTCCCACGGCTGCCGACAGGCAGGTCCCTGTCTTAACTCCAGCAGGTCAGACCGTCTCCATCAGCCTCCTGCCCCGGGCTGGATGGTCCAAAATCCCAGTGGGAAGACTACCAAAGAAACCTTAAATGCAGTACGGCTGCTTTCTCTTTCAGTGTGCAAATCCACATGTTTTAGCAGCTATGGCTGGTGCCCTCAAATCACAAGAAAAGGTGTGTATTAAAAAGCTCATTATGAAATTGTGCTACAGAGAAGAAAGCAGAGCCAATATTAATATTTATGCCCAGCTGACATCAGAAAAAAGGTGGGGACAGATCGCCGGTCCATCACAGGGTGGCCGCAGAGAGAAACAATCACACACCTACGCCAATTTAGAAGCACTGATTAAGTTAACAAGCATGTCTTGGACATCTAAATTGCGTTATTTAGATCAATGAATGGGCATGACGAACATCAGAGGAGGCCTTATGCACCATGACTCATCAAAAAGCAAACCAAAGGAAGGACAGAGCCTTTGCATTTACTGACAGAGTAGAAAAGGACGCTCCGGTTTTCGGATGAGGTTATCAGAATAATCTGAAATCTTGTGTGACAAAATCCCTGAATGTGTGCTTATAGGATTAGATTACATCACGAGCAGTTTGTGGCTTTTAAATTTACTGGATTAAAAGAGCCTTGCTGATGTTAAGGAACCAATCAGGTATCAGTGTAGGTGTTCGTAAAGTGTCAAAACATCCTGCCAACTTTTTAAAGGTGTCGTAGAAGAAGTCACGGCTGCATCGTGATGCTTCAGCTCTGTGGCTGTGCTTCAACTCCCACACGGTTTTATCAGTGTCAGACCTTGAAAAGATCTTTTGTTGAAGCAGCACTGAGTCACTTTTCACACTGAGCTGTCTGTTCCCGTCCTAACTGTTGACTCCTTCTCAGAGACCGGTCTGGTTTTTGGAACACAGCTGTCCTTGGAGAGCTCCAGCAACACTTAGGGTTGGAGAAAAAGAGAAAGCCCTGCTCAGCACTGAAGCTTACTTCTCTACTGCTGCGAGCGAGCGCCCGGCTGACCGGGGAAAGATTATTTTATAGTGCAACTGTTCCAAGTTAAATCGTCTCTGTCCTTGAGCGAGAGACAGAGACATTTCCTTTTCATTTCTTGTACAATCTTGTGGATAAGAGAGAGTGTCCTTTAAGTGGCCTCATGTATA
Organism: Archocentrus centrarchus; assembly: GCF_007364275.1. Lineage (NCBI taxonomy): Eukaryota > Metazoa > Chordata > Actinopteri > Cichliformes > Cichlidae > Archocentrus > Archocentrus centrarchus. The sequence goes on along the minus strand of NC_044355.1, from coordinate 1,683,328 downwards.
ACATTTTACTTCTACCGAGGTAATGGAACGCTTTAACTGACTAAGATGAAAGCATGACCATTCAAGACTAAAAAGGAAAAATGGTGTACTGAAAACTCACTGGCAAGATGCAACTCAGTGTTAACTTAAAGCAAACGGCAGATTCACTGAGTTTGTTTGAGCATCTCATTGTTTTTGAATGCCAACATGGTAAATGGACTGGTTCTTATATAACACCTTTCTACTCTACATGAGCACTCAAAGCAATTTATACAGCATGTCTCATTCATATAAGGACTTGCTACATCTAAGTGCTTTCTATCTAACACTCACACACACACAATCACACACTGCTGAACCCATCAGGAGCAACTCGGGTTCAGGATCTCGCCCGAGGATACTTTGGCACATAAACTGGAGCAGCCAGGGATCGAACCGATGACCTGCTCTACCTCCTGAGCCACAGCCACCCCAAAATGCCTGCAATGATCAGCACATCATATTATATTGCATCATCTCGACAAACGAATAAAGATACAAAGCTAGCTGACGTGAAAAAGGTGGAAATGAGGCGTAACAGAAACGTCTTAAACGCTGGACACCAAACCATTCTGACTTTAAGCAGCACTTAAAACCTCACATTGTAACCCACTGGGTGCACTTAGTATCATTTTTTTGATGCACACAGTAGTGCAATAGAGATGCCATGAAACTGAGAGAAAACACTGGTGTGATGACAGCCTAATGCCTAATCGTGGTAACCAAGGACACTAAACCATGGTAACCAAGGAAGAAGCTGGTTGTAAATAAAATGTGTATATTTTAACCCCAAACATCATTCTCTCGAAACAAAACAGAAGTAAGATCTCAGACAGGATTCAAACGCTTGTCTTCTGATTGGCGGTCATGTGATTGTACGAGATCCACCTCGCAGTGTGGATCTTTCTAGGCTGTTTTTTTTTTACTGAAAGAAGTAGATGGGAAGACGGGAAGGAGGTTCCCAATCAAGTTTTACTATGTGATGACACGTATTCATCCATCTGGAACTGGAGTCTATCCCACAGTAGCTGTCACAGGGTAAAATTCAGTTCTGTTTCATTTATATAGCGCCAAATCACAACAAACAGTCGCCTCAAGGTGCTTTATATTGAAGGTAAAGACCCTACAATAATACAGAGAAAACCCAACAGTCAAACGACCCCCTATGAGCAGCACTTGGTGACAGTGGGAAGGAAAAACTCCCTTTAAACAGGAAGAAACCTCCAGCAGACCCAGGCTCAGGGAGGGGGGGCCATCTGCTGAGGGGGGAGAGAGACAGAGATTATTAATAACTAATGATTAAATACAGAGTGGAGTATAAACAGAATGAAAGAGGTGAATGAAAAGTAACACTCAGTGCATCATGGGAACCCCCCAGCAGCCCAGGCCTATAGCAGCATGACTAAGGGAGGGTTCAGGGTCACCTGATCCAGCCCTAACTATAAGCCTTAATAAAACAAGGTAAAAGGCAGGTACACACTGGACAGGACAGCAATCTATCACACGGCTAACACACTCAGACAATCATTCACACCTATGACTGATTTAGAATCATCTATTAACATAAGCACAGAAGTGGGAGGAAACCCACACAGCCACAGGGAGGACATGCAGACGCCACACAGTTGGCTTCTAAAGTAAAACGTGGATCTCTTTCTGATCTGATAAAAATGAACTGGACAGATTAGACGGCTCTCCTTCGCTGTCAGCCACACACACAAAACAGTTCCAGTGATGTTAGCATGATGCTAGAGGCTGTTGTTTTAACTTCCTGTTGTATATTTAGTGATTGGTGGAAAGGATCAGGAGTATCACACTGGCCCTGATTCGTATGTAGCTCAGGAAATCTCAGATGGATGTGTTCAGATTTCCTGAGGAGATGCGATCCAGATAAAAGACACATGAAATAAAGAAGTGTTAATGAGACCATGTTGCCACATCTGTAAATTCAGAGGAAAACCAGTGTTTTGCTGCCACATTTAGTTACAGAATTTGTTTTATGATCATTTGATGATCAATTTGGGGAATTTTGGTTGAATGTTTTTTTCTTTGGCTTTACTGCAGAAATTCATTTCACTTGGCAAATTCATTAAAACTGGAAGAGACAGATTGATGTGGATATCTTGGTTTACCAGCAGGTCACATGTCCAGGAGCACAGGAAGTGACATGAGTGACTGTGTCAGTGATTGAAGGAAATGGCCAATAAAAGGATGATTTTTCATGTGTTAGAAGCAAAATGGAGAGAACACACTTATGAAAGGTGCCCCCACCTTTCCTGATTCACAGAATACCTCCGTAAATCTGTGAGGCACATGGGGAAAACGGAGGCTTGAGCTACATCATTCCTGTGCTTTATCACCCATTTGCAACCATTATCACTGGAAGACAGCCTCACACAGTTTGGCCTTGGAGAGGTGCAAGCAGGGATCGAGAACATCCATCACCTCTGAGGATGGCACCAAGGACGAGGCAACACACACACACACACACACACACACACACACACACACACACACACACACACACACACACACACACACACACACACACACACACACACACACGGTTGTATAACAGTAACTTGAGGAACCATTAACTTAATTCCCTAAAGACTCTAACTCGAGCTTTACCCAAACCAAATGTTACTAATACGGGTAACAAATCAAATTGTGCAGTTTATTTGAAAATTAAACAGCTTTATGACACATATTATGCACATTGTACAAGATGAACTTTTAAGAACTGAAAAATGACAAATCCAAGTAAGCCTTGAACAACAATCTCGAGTCAGGGATCGTTTCCTTCTAAGATTACATAAAAAATAACCCAAAATGTAATTATTTCTACCACAGTTATCTCCAGGGTAATATCACTTTCATCATGACATTCAGGGCTCATTATGATAACTGGCTTTGTATGTGGAATCTAGGCCTGATATCCTTTTCTGCCTCTTCAAATAAGGACTATCGATGTTGGAGCGTGCTCAGCCGGCCCCCCCACAGCTCAGGGTGTCACATTTGGTCGCGTGCCACAGATCGCAGAGAGCGATAGCAGAACTTCATAAGCAATTACTCTGGAGTCACTGCAGTAATGAGTCATGGAGGCGACACTGCAGCACCACCGGCAGCACCAAAGATGCTATCCTGCTGCATGAAGAGGGCCGGTGAAACAGAGAGGAAATGAAGATCAAATATTTTTTATTTTAAGAGGGAAATTTCCTGAAAAACAGATCACTTTAATCTGGAAAATCAGGATGAGACAGACTGACGTGCTAAATGTGAGAAATTAGAAAAGTACCTGCAGAATATAAACACACGTGTGGATGTTCGCAGCTCAGTGCTGTGCATTATAACCCTTTTATAATAGATAGATAGATAGATAGATAGATAGATAGATAGATAGATAGATGTTTAAACCATCCTCCTGTACAGATTATAATAACAGCTTACACAAATGACCTATCGGATCATTTACTGGGGGAGGGCAGTCTCCACAATTTATTAAACTGCATGACTGTGTGGAGGTTACTGTAAGCCATCAATTCAAGGTTTCAACCTCCATCACAGCACTACTTAAGAGTTCTTCAGCAAATTACTGCATATTTGACTGCTTCAAGGGCCTCGCTCCAAAGACCACAGATCTTATGGCAGATCCTGACCTGTCCACCAGGGATGGGAGATCAATAAGGTATCAGACAGCACTTTGAAGGGATAATCTCACATCGTTGCTCTCTTTTTGCTATGTCTGGTTTTCTGATCGTGGCATGTGCTCACATTAAAGAAAATATCCAAACACAGTCAGCCAGACAGCTCATTAGAAGCTGTGAGAGCCGAGGTGCTAACGTTAGCCTTCTAAACAAAATGAGGGGCAAATTTAGTCAGCTCAGATTTCAAGATTTACAGTGACCCTGAAAAGGATAAGTGCAAGAGGATGGATGGATGGATGGATGGATGGATGGATGGATGGATGGATGGATGGATGGATGGATGGGTATGTGGATGGATGGATGGATGGATGGATGGATGGATGGGTATGTGGGTGGATGGATGGATGGATGGATGGATGGGTATGTGGGTGGATGGATGGATGGATGGATGGATGGGTGAGTATGTGGCTGATGGGTGGATGGATGGATGGGTGGGTGGATGGATGGATGGATGGATGGATGGATGGATGGATGGATGGATGGATGGATGGATGGATGGATGGATGGTTAGATGTGTGGGTGGATGGATGGATGGATGGATGGATGGATGGATGGATGGTTAGATGTGTGGGTGGATGGATGGATGGATGGATCGATGGGTGGATGGATGGATGGATGGATGGATGGATGGATGGATGGATGGATTACAAAAAGTAGATGGAAAATGGGAACTACCTTCACTGACCTGTCTGTCTGTCTACATCAAGCTAGTGATCCCTGAACCCCAGAAACGAACTCACTCTGCATCAGTCTGAAGACATGTGTCTATTTTTCATAAATCAATTCATCTTTACTTCGTTTTATTTTGGAACAATGCACTTGTTTTAACAAACATGTCGCACATCTCTGTGCGACGGTACGTACAGAGTGTTACTGAGTGTTTCTCATGCTTGATGCTTTTCAAGTCTTTGATTGTTTGCTGTACATTTCCAGTCATTTACTGATCAAACTTAAAAAGCACCTGTTTCATCTGCTCCATGCGCAGCAGCTGTCAGCAGCCACAGAAGAGCACCTGGAAGGGAGCACAGCGATATAGCCTGAGTCATGTTTGAAGTGTTGTTTCAGTTAAATGAAGCCAAAGTCCTGACATCATGTCAGGGCTCACGTGGAGGATTCTTTCATCCACCTTAAATTATATATACATAAAAAAAATACAGCCTGGTTTGTACTGCTGCTGCTTGTGTTTTTATGCCAGTGCTTAAGTATTGGAGGGCTTTGCAAAGTTTCAAACTTGCAGAGAAAGAAGGCATCATTTTTGGATTTTTGGATTGGAGTCATTTTCCAAATTTCATCTGAGCCAAAAGCTTCACAGACCGTTTACTGACAAATACATCTATGACATGCCACAACACAGTGACGTAACATAGTTAAGCTAAGGAGCCATGAAAGTAAAAAAGTAAGACTAATAATGGGGAAAACCTGAGACAAAGCTAAAGTAACTGTACTTCCTCACATTAAAATAAAGGGGGAGATTTGGAGATGTTTACTATTATGACCCCACTTGTGATGAGAGTCGTCTGTAAGTGACCTTTAAACTAAAATGAGTTTAATAGCTTAATATCTGATGTTTAAGTATTTTAATCAAAATTACTTTAATGTTAGAAGACATGGTGTTACATCAGCTCCACATTTGAAATGACCTCATTGTTTGTGTTGAATTGTGAAAGTTTAAACGACCCATGAGTCACTTTCAGGGCTGATTTATTACAAAGGATTTAAAAACTGTAAGAACCCAGAACAGTAAATGGTTCCCACATTTTTCTGAAAATCTTCACTTTATTTTCATATCCCAATTTATACGTCGTGACTTCTAACATATCTGAATTCATATCAGATCCAATTAACAGGTTAACTGATTAACAGATTCCTTCATTTTCCTTTATTACAGCTCAGCTTTATCCTGACCGGGAGCTCTGTTCTGGAGAATCTATCGTTCCCACATTCGCGTTTTCACAAATCTTTCCCACATGGTTAAAGATGTGACTGGAACTTCCTCCTCAGTTCTGCAATAAAGTCCTCCATAAGCTGTTCGGCTCTTTGATGTTATGGACAAAACAGCTTTTTCCAACACGGCTTTCATTTGAACCCATTTGTGCATCTGAAAATCAATGATCCAGTCACCGCCATAATGACATCCCAATCTGCTCCGAAGACCCATAAAGGCCAACATCAAAATGAACCATACACGAATAAACCAGCGAGATTAAGCGTCTGAGCCTCCAGCATTTAAATCTCACCAAGACGTTTACAGTCAAATACGTCTCCAAGTGGGTCAAAAACTTTTTTATTAGCCAAATTGTCACTTTATTAGGAAGGAATTAGGCTGTCACAAAGAGCCGATTCTCTGCCGCAGAATTTTAATGAACAGCTGACGGTATAAACTGATGCAGCCTGAAATGCATAAGCCCAGGTAAATAGAGTCTAAATCAAACCCCAAATTATGGCACGACCTTTCAGGAAAGTCATCTTTTTAAATCCTCAAGCTCCTCAGAGAGCGCCGCGATGCTGCTGTCACTCCTGAAATAGGAATTATGATGAAAACCCCACGGAGCCGAGCTCACCGAGATCCTCCTCGGGTACCTATTGTCAGTATTATGCACATGCTTATTGATCCATAAGACCCTAGGCTTTGCTTCCCTTTCACCCCCAGATATGCTTTTAGCTTTTTAGCTCCAGTTTTGCCTCCTGCCTCTAATATCAGGAACTGTGATTCAATCCTTGGTGCCTCCTGACAGCTTTGGAGAGCCTCAGTTTGGGAATTAGCTGGAGGGATTCATGGCACCCTGCTACGCATAATCACCCTGCTTTCATCCTCCCCTGCCACTCTCTGAGCATACTCATCGATCACATGGGGGAAATCTGATTTCAATGATAACTAACACCATTACGCAAACATGAGATCGCACCGACCTCCACACGTCACCCGTGGCTTGGATTTGTGCAGCTTTGGAGCGTTTTGAGTGTGTGAAATATGAAAATGCAATTCATACCAATCCTTTGCACAGCATGAGTGGTCATGCAGGAGCGAAGAGCGCGTACATACAGAGCAGGACTGTGGAGCTCTGCATGACTCAGATGAGGTTGCAATTTATAAATGTGCAGCTACAAGTGTGAAAACACAACAACTGCCACTTTATTTTATTTAATCTGCTGAACTACGTTTGTCTGCAGTTCAACTCGAGTCATTTTGAAGTACTTGTACTTTGAATATTTCTATTATAGCCTACTTAATAAAGGAAGGCATACTGTACTTAGCTGACAGAACAATTTTGCTGCTGCTCCTCAATGTGCCACCCAAATAGCCACAACCCACTGAGGCATGGACTGAGCAAGACTTCTGAGAGGCCCCGTGGTCCCTACTGTAACGCTAGTACGTTAGCAGTCACTACTTCAGCCCTTTAAACTAGTACTCAGAGCCACCATGGATCAGTTTTATTACAGCGCACGTGCCATGACACAGAAGCTTTAACCCAGTCCACAACGCTGGCTCTGCCATTACAAAATATTCACTCTTATTCGTCAGTTTTTTCCAGCTCAGTGATGTTGAAGATTTGAAATATGTCCCAAAAGTGTCTAAAACTTGGTAAAAATAGTTCCACCTAAATGATCTACAATATTAATGCAACAGTAATAACAATGCAATCGTTTGTTAGGCAACTTTGTGGCCTAAATGAGTACTTTATTGTAATACCTTACATACATAAATGACAGAGTCCTGAGCACTTAGAGGACTTTCATTTGGAGTTTGCCACTAAAACCTCAGAATTAGTTCATATTCTTTCGCTGAGGCCTCTCGTCTCTATTTCTGTGGTTTTGGGCGATTTGCCGACTTCAAGCAACAACCTCCGGCTTGCACCAGGGTGACAGCAAAGCAGCTGGCATGAGAAGTAGAAAAGGGTGGAAATGAGTTGCTGCCCCGGGTGGAGGAGTTTGAGTCTGCAGTGATGTAGATGCTGCAGCATCAACAGACCAGAGTCTCTCTTCCCTGGTGGTGAAGAGAGAGCTAAGCAGGAAAGCTAAGCTGTCAATTTACCAGTTCCTACTCTCAGCCACGGTCGCGAGCTGTGAGCAGTGACTGAAAGAATGAGATCGAGGGCACGAGCAGCAGAAATGAGTCTCCTCTGAAGGGCTGGGATGAGATGGTTCAGGATGCCTCCTGGGCCCCTCTTAGGAGAGGTGCTCTGGTCATGTCCTACAGGAAAAAGCCCTGGGGCAGACCCAGATGACACAGGCAAGATTACATCTGTCGTTTGACTTGAGAACACCTCAGTGACCCCACCCCCCCAAGGGAGAGGAAGGTCTGGGAAATTCTGCTTGTTTTAAAAGTTTGATGGAAAAATGCAGAAGTGCCTCAAAATATCTGCATCAACATTAGCGTCAAGTTTCCTGAACAATCTGCATCCTTGTACACGAGTTCCTCGCTGCTGTTTCAAAGATTAAAAAGTCTTTCTGTCTCGTTGGTGAAGGTTCACAGAGTGCTTTTTACATTTCAAAAATCAAAATGCGATCATATCGCTCCCTTGAATATTTTCCCCATGATTACACTTCCGCTGGGAGACCAGGTGCTCTTCATATTTTATACATTCAGACTCGGGAACTGGGAACACAAAAAGTTAAAAATGACACTTCAAAGCCAACCCTTCCTTAATGAACGACTCTGACTGGCAGAAGAAGAGATGAATAAAGATGCATTGAACATCTGAGCATCAAAAATGTTCTAACTCGCGGCACAGAGAGTGACAGAAACTCTGTGACTTTCCACTCCTGACTTATTCTGACTTATCATCCCATCTGGAAGTACAGCGACAGTTGGTAATAGGATACAGCTGAGTGGATTCATACTGTGAATCAGAGCCTCTTGAATAATCGTGGCCTCTCCCTTTGTCTTCAGCTCCACAGCATCCTCCACTGAGATGATATGTAATGTGATGTTGTGTTATGTAATAAAACATTTCCTGTTCCCCATCATGAAGGGTGGCCAGATTATTTCTCAGTCTCATGAAGCTGCAGATAAGATGTGTTTGATCTATATCATTACTTTACACTTAATCAAAAGCATTAATAGCTTTATTATGAGCCTCAGTTCTGTTTTTAATATAATTTAACAAAGTTTGCCTGTTCAACCCGATTTGATGCAGTGAGGAGCCTCAGGTCAAAGGAGATGTCCCGTGGTCGTGCAAAACTTCATCAGCAGAACTGGGACTGAGCAGCTGAGGAGCCTTAAGAAAAGCACTCATCACTGAGGCTAATTTTCTAGGGAGCATGAAGACCGGAAGGTCATGTGGTCTGAGGACATTTACCCTGTTCCAGGGTGATGGGTGCATCGGGGTAAGAAGAGAGGCGGGTAAAGTGATGCACCCATCATGCTTAGTGCTGATACAAGCCTGTGGGGGCACTGTTATAATTTGGGGTTGCCTTAGTCCAGTGGTTCTCAAATCCAGGCCTCATGGCCCAGTGTCCTGCAGGTTTTAGATGTGTCTCTGCTTCAACACACCTGAATCACATATAGAAGTCATTAGCAGGACTCTGGAGAACTTGACTGCATACTGAGGAGGTAATTCAGCCATTTGATTCAGGTGTGTTGGATCAGGGACACATCTAAAACCTGCAGGACACCGAGCTACGAGGCCTGGATTTGAGAACCACTGCCTTAGTCGGTCAGGTCAAGGTTCAGCAAAGCTATGTGACCCAAAAAAATGAGGTCTTCTGTCTTCCTGAATATATCAAATTGATTAAATTTCCATTAATCAGCTTTTTTATTTCACTGATGGCACAGGCATATTCCAAGATGACAATGCCACACCTCATTGGGCTCAGGCTGTGAAAGAGTGGTGCAGTGACTCCTTCTCTTACACATCAGTCCAACTCTTCCATCATCAATCTAAGATTTTGATGAAAAATTAATCCAGTTAATGATGTGAGATTGTATAAGCTTATCGAAATGATGCCACGGCAAAGCCAACGGTGTCCGAACAAGCATGAGAGTGTGACTTTTGTTTGACCGTGAGGGTTTTAAACCAATTAAATCAGGACGTCAAATGAGAACTTGCTGGTTGGCAGAACGCTGGTTTTAGCCTTTATGCTAAGCTGTGTATGCTATAACTGATGAAGCTAGGTACATCCATCCATCTTCTCCTTTCAGGGTCACGGGGGGGTCTGTGCAAACTAATCAGTTTCAATTAAATTCAATTTTATTTATATAGCACCAAATCACAACAAACAGTCTTCTCAAGGCTTTATATTGTAAAGTAAATACCCTACAATAATTACAGAGAAAGTCCAGTCAATACGACCCCCTATGAGCAGCACTTGGTGACAGTGGGAAGGAAAAACTCCCCTTGAACAGGAAGAAACCTCCAGCAGAACCAGGTTCGATTTTTCTTAGTATCCTGATGCTGTCAGTGGATGCCAGGCTGCAGCACACAACAAATCAAATCATTTGTCATTAATACACATTTATCCACCTATCAGATTTAACTCTTCATGAACTGAAGGTGCTGATAAACTGATTGTTTAAACCTAAGCGATTACAGGCTTCTGGCACATTAAATTGTGGGATCTGAGCTTGCATGTAAGGAGTGAAGGTTACAGGTAAAAAACTGTTTCTCCTGGAAAAAAATCTGCTCAGCTCTGCTCCCAGCATTCATGAGTCCTTTGCAACACTACCGGGTGATTGCACCCACTCTCACAGGTTACACAGAGCTAGAATAGCCCCGTTGAAGCATGAGGTCCATTGGGTGCTATTTTCCCAATTAAAAGCCAGTTAGAACCCTATAAAGACCAGTGTGCTTACACACTTGCATCCATTACATGCATAACTTTTGCAGTGTAGCACCGTGCACAAGGATGACAACAGCGAGCATACGAATGTGCCTGATCCTGCCACAGCTGTTTCAGAGTGGACAAAGTGGGCAAAGGTCATGAAAGTTTAATTCTTCAGTGTAGCCTACATTTGGAAACATCTCTCATATTCAGCGTTTAAATGCTGTAATTGTATTGCAATATTCTGCTAGCTCACCAGTAAACATCTTAAAATAAAGCCAGCTATGGTTATGCAATCAAAAAAAAAAAATCCTGATGGAGATTTATCAGGATTTGTCAGACATATCTAAGAACATGTAAAGTATGACCCACGTCTTCCTACTCTGTATCCATGGGGGGAAACATTGATATTCTGTGCTGCTCCTCTTCCTCTGCCAGCTAAGGTCACTGGGATGGATGAGTCAGCATCACAAGCCCCGCTGTCACCCTCTGCTTCCTTTCTCTCCTCAGGAACAATCAGCCTCTTTTTCTCCTCAGTCCAGTCTAGCTTTGATTCTCTCCTCCTTTTACCTTCAACGTCTCTTCTTGCTCTCCTTTCTGTGACATTATATTTATTGAAATGCAGACAGAGGAGTCGCGGGGACATCAGGGAGTGCTGCACCACAGCGGAGAATCCAGCGCTGACCTGAATTCTGAGCTTGCTTTTTTACGCTTTTCTCTTTTTCCTGAGAACAGCTTCAAAGAGCCGTGGGTAAGGCAGGGGACGGTCACCCGGTGAACATCAGAGGACATCTCGAAACACTCGAGCATCAAGCAAGCCTGAAAGTGTGCCAGAGCACGTGCTATGATTAAGACGAAAGGCGTGATGGGATTTTTATGCTGCACGCAGTCCCACTTTTCACACCTGACTTAGCGGACGTGTCACAGCAGAGGTTGTCAGACGAGCTTTAAGAGGACAAAAAAGTATTTTGGTGGAAATTCTTTATGAAATGGCATTTGCAGCCTCTCGGCTTTCTCGGGATCAATAGTGGAAAGTGAAATAAAGTAAATGTGTGGCGTGCTGAGACCTTTCTGCTTGTTTTTAGTTGGATCCCTGTCAGCTACACCTACTCACCGCTCACGCAGGGGGTGACAAGTAGGAGTTGTTTTTTGGAGAAAAGTGCGAGCCAAAAATATTGTTTACATATGTACTGAAATTCGTGAGCTTTTTAAGTCAAATGATAAAAAACTGCTTCACAGCTTTTTATTTTCACATTATCATCTCATCTGTTTTTTTTTTAAATGGGCTTGTTTTTTAAGATTTATGGGAGAAAAAACAGAGATAGGACACAGGAGGCTGACTAACAGCAAAAAGTGAACTTTAACAGCCAACTCCACAAAGCCCACGATAAACACAACAGAAATCCAAGAATCTTAAAATATACAAAGGAGCATGAAGAGGGGAGAAAATACGATAAAAAAAACACTAACTGATGAGGAGACGGCTGAGAAATGAGACACAGGTGGGAACAGGTAGGCTGGGGCAGAATGTCAATGGGAAAACTATCCTTCAAAGTAAAGCAGGAAGTAACATTCTGATGGGAAACTAGAAAACCATGAATATATGGGGATCATGACAAGGTTTAAGAATTGACCTGGCATAGTGGTATGGTGGTTAGCACTGCTAACAGCTAGAAGGCCCGGGCCTCTCTGTGTGGAGTTTGTATGCTCTCCCCGTGTCTGCGTGGGTTTCCTCCCACAGTCCAAAGACATACAGTCAGTGGGGTTAGGTTAATTAGTGATTCTAAATTGCCCACAGGTGTGAATGGTTGTCTGTCTCTCTGTGTTAGCCCTGTGACAGGCTGGTGACCTGTACAGGTGTACCCTGCCTTTTGCCCTATGACAGGTGGGATAGGCTCCAGCCCCCCTGTAACCCTGAACAGGATAAGCAGAATAGGATGGATGGATGGTTAGTTTACAGTACTGTGGTGAAACTTACTTATACCAGCTTTATAGTGCTGTGGAGCTGAAACCCAGTCGCAGAGCTCGTGAAATATCTGCTAATATCTTGTTGAATTTAGTTGGTTGAAGTCCGTAAAGAGCAGCAGCACAGATCAGCTGATCACAGCCTGCACACAAAGTCTGCTGGAGCTCGCTAAACAAATTATTATGTAACTTAGTTCTACACACTAAGAAACAGAGGGACAAGAATGGACCTAAAAAGGTACAAAGCCTTTGTCGCTCCAGCTGTACCCTAGTGGAGTACAACATTGTACCTCTGAACCTCAGAATAATTTTGTACCTTATTGTTTGTACCTTTAAAAGAACATTTCTGTACCTGTAGTGACAAATATGTACCTTTATATACAGGTACAAAACTGTACCCATTAAAAAGGTACAAATTATGTACCTGATAAGGTACAGCTGGAGCGACAAGCCTTTGTACCTTTTTAGGTCCATTCCTGTCCCTCTATTTCTTAGTTCTAAGAAACGGTCTCTGGAGCTTGAAAAAAGGCGACTGGACTTCTTTTTTGTTTGTTGAAGACGTTTCACCTCTCATCCCAAAGGCTTCTTCAGTTCTCAGACAGAAGGTGGACAGACCCAGGTATTTAAACCCCGGTAGGCGTAGTCCCCTGGAGGTGGTTGTGACCCACTATTTTTCATGTGCAGAATCACATGTGCTTAGGTGTGAAAGGTGGCGCGGGTCATTACAATCAGTGGTTTCAGGTAAAAGCAATTTGGGACTTTGCTCCATTGTATCAAGTGACCCATTAAGGTCACCTGAACAAAGGTGTGAATGGGGGTTGAGGCGCCTGGGGAGGGAGCTCAGGACAGCATTGTAAGTAGGGGAAAGTTGGTGATGTAATCCACCTCACTTAGTTCTAAGAGATGCTTCTCCACATGCTGGACCGCTACACCCGATCTCAGGGTTCCCCCGCCTGTCAAATCCCACTTTAACCCCCGCCTGTATCTACACAGGGGGGTTATTACCTCTGCTAAATAAATGCTATATACTCCTGCTTTAACAGACTAGCAAATGGTTTTCTAGCTAAATGAACAACAAGCTGTACATTTTTGATAAACCCATTGTGTCATACTGCATACATAAAGGTGCTAACTAATAACTGAGGCTAGCTTCTGTCTGCAAATGATGCCATTTGAGAGAAAAATGCAGCTTTCCTGTAACAGTGAGGAGCCACTGACCCAGTTTGGGCCATATTTTGAAGATAACCGAGTCACAAGTTTTAGACCTGTTCACAGCTGTTGTTTTCAAGTGCTGAGTAGCTGCAGTGTGGCCTCTATTTTCTCCACTGAGTTCATTACATAAGGGATGCTTGGTGGAAAACAGGCTGATTTCTCTGGGCTTGGTTTCAACCAATAAATATATTTAGTTCAGTTATTTGAGCAGTGGGTGGACTCGGCCCTTTAAAAGACCACACTTCAGGTACATTATATGTGTGAAGGCAGTGGTGTTGGTGAGTGTCACTCCTGATAAAAGTGCCCCTCTGTGAGACACAGAATCGCCTCCAGCTGCAGACCTGCTGCTGTTTTTCTGATGTCTGACCTCAGAATGGAGGAAGGGCAGAAAAAAACTGCATTTAACAAGAAATATATTTTATTCTTGCTTCTGCTGCCTTGGATCCATCGTGTCAAACATATTCAATCAAATCTGATGAAGTCAGGGAGTCTATTGAGAATTTTCTGGCCTCTAAGAATGGAGCTGTACCAAAACACATTTCAAAGCTGCTCGACTACAAATGAACTGCTGATGTATCGTGGGAGGCTGTGAAGGTAAGGTCAGCGAGGACGGGCAGAACAAAGATGGATGCTCTATGCTGGCGCTCTAAGGGAGAATCATTAGAGCTACTTTATGATGTCTTCATGATGAACCTTGATAAAATTACATAAAAGGATTTTCCTCATGAAAAGGTAATCATGTTTTTCAGTGAACCTACTCATTCCCAGTGGGAGAGCGCATATGGAGGGCATGCATTTGACTGTCTTTGGATAGTTTGCTGAAAATAAGAGAAACCATGGATTCAAATGAGCATTGAATATAACATAAAATCAGAAAGCCATAAAAACATGGCAGCACACCGTGTTCAGGGGAAGAAGGGGTGCTTAGGGTGCTGGATAACTTATAATCATAGTAATCCTTATGAGTTAAACACCTTTAAAAAATACATATCAAATGCATTTCAAAGCACGTGTCACAGATACACATGTTCAGGATCTTACCCCCATCTCACACCCCAAGGGGCACTTCCTGCTTGAAACCACTTCCCACAGTGATGCATTACATCAAGTACTAAAAGCAGAAGAGAGCATTTCCAAGAACTCTTACACGACTCTGTTTTCATGTGTGCTGATCTGTTGAGTGGCACCGAGGATTATCACTGCTGCTGTTGGTTTAAAACCGCAGAACATGGAACACGAACAGTTACACAAACACCTTTGTCTTCTTAAACGCTCACAATGAAACAGATCACTCAAAGTGCCACAAAACTCTTCAAGCAGCAACAGATTATTTGGTGGAGGCGAGCAGGAAGACAAAGAAAATTTCCATGATTTTTTTTGTCTGGAGGATTCAGTCAGAATCGCTTCCTTAGCATCATTAATAACTGACTCACCTACTGCTGCTCAATGATGCTTAATTTCAACATTTGTTTGTGACCCTCTGAGCATTCAGCTGAGCCCTGTCCCCTTCAGATGCATCTGAGAAAGTATGATAACATCCACTTGGATAACTGAATTTATGAGCATCCTTACATCAACAATCTGAAATCACAGTTTTCAGCTTCTTTGAACTTGTGGTGAAACCCACAGCTTTACTCAGTTTGGTTCAGTCTCAGCTCTTACACAAACTCTCGTTTCCTGTCCCGGCAAACAGGCTGGTTTCAGTGATTATTCCAGCCCTACCCACCAGCAACTGGCAAAGATGGGACACCGCGCAACATTTAGCTGCTAAAGAGGCTTCAGGAGCTGGTGGAGAGCCAAACAGAGCTAAAAGGAGACAGAATACAGATGTTTGCAGCCATATTAGTGCTATAACGTGTTGCTTAGATAGACACACAAATCATCTTCTTTCAGCTGCTCCCTTTAGGGGGCGCCACAGTGGCTCATCTGCCTCCATCTTACCCCCTCTCCAGCATCCTCCTCTGTCACACCAACCCTCTGCACGTCCTTCACTACATCCATGAACCTTCTCTGTGGTCTTCCTCTTTTCCTCCTTATGGCAGATCCGTCTTCAACATCCTTTGTCCAGTATATCCACCCTCCCTCCTCTGCACATGTCCGAACCATCTCAGTTGGAGCTGTCCCTCTCTCCCCTCTGATCCTGTCCATCCTGCTCACTCCCAATGAAAACTTCCAGCTCAGCCTCCTGTCTTTTTTGTCAGTGCCGCCGTCTCCAAACCATCCATCACAACAGGTCTCGCTGCCATCTTGAAACCTTCCCTTTCACTCTTGCTGCTCTCCTTCTGTCACACATCACCCCTGACACTCATCTCCACCCACTCCACCCTGCCTGCACTCTCTTCTTCTCCTCTTTTGGGCATCTGTTGCCTTGAATGACTCACCTCAAGTATTTAAACTCATCCACCTTCACTCCCTCTGCTCCTCGTATATCCACCTTTCCACCTGCCTCCCTCTCATTCACACGCATGTATCCTGTCTCACGTCTACTGACTTTCATTCCTCTTCTCTCCAGAGCATGCCTCCACCTGCTCCCTGCTCTCACTACAGACCACAGCCCCATCACTGTGTTACTGTCCTGCACCACCCTCACATCTTCCTCTGTTGGCACTTGTCACACACAAATGCTGTTTTAAAATCATAACGGATGAGACAATGCAAAATATATTGTAGATGCTCACAGATATAATAATAATAATAATAATAATAATAATAATAATAATAATAATAATACATTTTATTTGTGGGCACCTTTCAGGGCACTCAAGGTCACCTTACAACATAAAACAATAAAATACAGTGAGCAGATTTATGCAGATATTTCAGAAATCCTTCTTTGGATTTCACTCACACACACACACACACACACACACACACAGTATGAAAACACTCATACTGACTTATTTTTGCTCTCTGGGTCTGAGCTGGACGGCTGTACCAGTCACACCAGAGCTCACTGAAACCTTCTGACAGTCTCGATGTCTGAGAGTCACCGTGACTCACACGCAAACACGAGTCAGGCCAAGATGCGCTCATCGCCCGGAGTCGCACACATTACCAGCACACAGCCACTAAACGTTTTTTTTATGAATCAGTGTCTTAATGCATGTGACAGGAGCAGCTCACTCGGAAAATTAACCTTTTTTCCTCGGGGTCGAGTGGTGGCGGCTGACTATGTGAACCCCGGAGGAGAATCTTGTGTTTACCAGGTTTCAGGAGGCTAACTGGACCTGGAAGATGTCAGATGTGGAGTAAACTGATGTCAGAGCAGCTTAAATCACTCAGTTGCCTGAAGCCTAGAAAGAACAACACACTGTCAAAGTAAGATCGTGACTGCTTATATCATCGAATCGGAGGCTGAAATCTCTCTATTTATAGTCAGTACACTTTATGTATTTGGGGTCATTTATTAAAAAATAAACAATAAGATAAAAAGTTGGTTTTCTATAGTTTACAGCCTGTTTTGTCCCGCTGCTGCACTCACAGTGCTTTTATTGAAAACATTCAAATTGCTGAGCTTTTAGTGTCACTTCTACCACCAGCCAATCAAAATCAAGAAGGACCATCAACACTGACCAATGACTGATCCTGGCCGTTGGCGATAGCCAATGAATCAAAGGTAAATATCCACAGGTGCAGATGAGAAAAGGATGCAAAATGGGATTCTTTTGTAACCTTGTGACAGCAGAGAGTAGCCCTCTGACCCCTCTGACCCCTCTGACCCCTCTGACCTCTCTGACCCCGAGTTTCAGTCAGGATTGGTTTTAATCTGTCGAGCTCTCCAATGCAGTTCTGTAATTCAAGTGCTGCCCCCGACAGTGAAAACAAAAGAAAACTAATTAATCAAAACTTCTTATCTCATGTGACTCAGTATCGTCTCATATTTCATACCAGCTAGAATCTCCATTAATTAGCAGCTTTGCATTAGCATGCCATCAGTGCTGCAGCGCAGATCAGCCTCTCTCTCTCATTTGCATGCTCATCATGTCTCCTCTCATTAGAACACATAACAGCCTTCGAGTGTGAACTTCTGTTAGTGTTTACTTTGTTTCTTTTGGTTTCTCATCATCCTCACACTCTTTGATGCTCCTGGAAATGTTAACGATATACGAAGATAAATGAAGTAAAAGTTTAGTAAAAAACGAATGTGATGGATGCAGAGTGAGCCTATACGGGGAGTGAGTGCATATGCATTTTTCAGCCTAATGGACTGTGGGTGCAGGCATGCATGCATTAGCTGCTAAATGAATGGCTCTAATGAAACCTTTATTATTCTGCCGGTGTCACCTCTCTTTGGGTTGGAAAGAACCGGAACTTTTGTGAAATCTCAAACCTGGTTTTCCTGCATCTGTGATTTGGTACATAAAATTCCAGGTTTCAGCATTTACTGGCTCCACAGCAGCGCGTTAAAATGCACAAAGATCAAAGATAATCATTCATTAGTGACACAGCTGTGAGAGTCGTTATTATGCATTATTGTTAAACTCTTTTTTGAACACTGTTATAAAATGTTTTAAGATTAAACATCGACACTAAACTCTCTACAGATTAACTCTCTATTTCCTGCTGTTGTCTTCTCACTTTTCCACTGCTGCCATTTCCTGTAGATTTAGATTTAGCAGCCAGGAAATGTGACATTCATGTGAACTGGATCTTTTGCAGAACAAAACAACTTATTTCTTTGGATGCTCTGATAGGTTTTGTGCATCAAGAACTAGAAGGGAGTGGACAGATGCAAGGATACTGGTTACATAACCCACACAGATGCACCTCCACGCTCAAGTGTCTGTGTGGCATTTCACGTCTGTGCTGCCATAAATTTAGAAGAATAGAATAGAACTTTATTGTCATCATACATACAACGAAATTCAGAACGTTCAGAACAACCATCCAAGAGTAGGACAGACAAGACTAACATAGGGTAGTGGTCCATTCATGTGCTTCTGTACTTTTTGTTATACATTTACAACTCTGTTTTTTCTTGCAGCTTTAGGATTTTACAGTGTCACAGAAGGGTTTTTTTTTTTTACTCAAATTTTTCCCATTGTGTGAATTAATGATTTAAATCACAATATAAGTATTTTATCAAAATCACAGCCTTCTCCACAAGCATTTCTTTTATCCTCTGGCCCTAAAACACCGCTGTAATTAAGACACACTTTATTGCTTTGTTATCACTGAAGCATACGAGTGCAAACACAGCTGCTGCCCTTCAGTCATTTATTTGCTCTGACGGGTTTAGGTTTGCATGCTGCTCCTTCAGCATACATATATATACAGGGGCTGGACAATGAAACTGAAACACCTGTCATTTTAGTGTGGGAGGTTTCATGGCTAAATTGGACCAGCCTGGTGGCCAATCTTCATTAATTGCACATTGCACCAGTAAGAGCAGAGTGTAAAGGTTCAGTTAGCAGGGTAAGAGCACAGTTTTGATCAAAAGATTGCAATGCACACAACATTATGGGTGACATACCAGAGTTTAAAAGAGGACAAATTGTTGGTGCACGTCTTGCTGGCGTATCTGTGACCAAGACAGCAAGTCTTTGTTATGTATCGAGAGCCACGGTATCCAGGGTAATGTCAGCATACCACCAAGAAGGACGAACCACATCCAACAGGATTAACTGTGGACGCAGAAGGAAGCTGTCTGAAAGGGATGTTCGGGTGCTAACCCGGATTGTATCCAAAAACATAAAACCACAGCTGCCCAAATCACGGCAGAATTAAATGTGCACCTCAACTCTCCTGTTTCCACCAAAACTGTCCGTCGGGAGCTCCACAGGGTCAATACACATGGCCGGGCTGCTATAGCCAAACCTTTGGTCACTCGTGCCAATGCCGAACGTCGGTTTCAATGGTGCAAGGAGCGCAAATCTTGGGCTGTGGACAATGTGAAACATGTATTGTTCTCTGATGAGTCCACCTTTACTGTTTTCCCACATCTGGGAGAGTTACGGTGTGGAGAAGCCCCAAAGAAGCGTACCACCCAGACTGCTGCATGCCCAGAGTGAAGCATGGGGGTGGATCAGTGATGGTTTGGGCTGCCATATCATGGCGTTCCCTTGGCCCAATACTTGTGCTAGATGGGCGCGTCACTGCCAAGGACTACCGAACCATTCTGGAGGACCATGTGCATCCAATGGTTCAAACATTGTATCCTGAAGGCGGTGCCGTGTATCAGGATGACAATGCACCAATACACACAGCAAGACTGGTGAAAGATTGGTTTGATGAACATGAAAGTGAAGCTGAACATCTCCCATGGCCTGCACAGTCACCAGATCTAAATATTATTGAGCCACTTTGGGGTGTTTTGGAGGAGCGAGTCAGGAAACGTTTTCCTCCACCAGCATCACGTTGTGACCTGGCCACTATCCTGCAAGAAGAATGGCTTAAAATCCCTCTGACCACTGTGCAGGACTTGTATATGTCATTCCCAAGATGAATTGATGCTGTATTGGCTGCAAAAGGAGGCCCTACACCATACTAATAAATTATTGTGGTCTAAAACAGGTGTTTCAGTTTCATTGTCCAACCCCTGTATATATATATATATATATACACACACACACACACACACACACACACACACACACACACACACATATATATATATATATATATATATATATATATGGACTGATATGTCTTTTATTGTCTTGGAGGGCAAACACAGCATTGATGTGTGAGCTGTGCACCACCCCGATAACTAAGCTGTCACTGTCACAATCACAGTTCCAGCAGAAAGAGCAGCCTGAGGGCTGCTATCGATTACATTTTTTTCCCCACCTGCAGAGAGTCAGCAAGGTGACATGATTACATTAACACTGTACGTGGAGCGCTGACTCTGAGTCAGTGATAGCCTGAATGACTCTGGAAAGACTGACCTTTACAGCAAAGGTGCATCTCCACTTCTCTTTAAGAGTCAGATGAGATCTGTTCCTGTCTGCGTCCGTGGGCGGGGCTACATCGGTCCTCAGGAATTCTGACCCTTGAATCCGAGATGCAGGTCTCATTATCCCTCTAATTTATCACTTCCCCCCCTGTTTAAACACATCATTGTATCTTAGATGTTTGCCACACTTCCACAGCATCTCTAATAGTTTGGTGCATCTGTTCTGGCAGCATGATGTTCTGGTTTTGTTGGGAGGTATTTGTTAATGTGACCGTTATGTTCAAATGGCACCTTAATACGTCTCGCATGTCCTCAGTGACTCACTATTCAGCTGGGAGGGATATAAGCTAAGCAGACTAATTTGATGCTTCTCTTTTTTCCTGCCAGTGACACATTTAACTGTCCCCAAAATTGAGGCACTTTCCAACCAATTCACATCTGCAACCTAATTAGCGCTCCATTGTGGCAGTTGGCTTCATTTTTATGTCTGTTTTTTTTTTTTTCGTAGAGTTTCTCTCTTTTCAGTCACTTGGCATCTTGCAGAGGACGTATTTACTCAGTTCTGTAAACTGGCCCTCAGTTAAACAGTGTGCACAGCCTGTGCACACTGTTTAACTGAGGGAATATGACCAAATACGTCAGACTATGCACATTAAAAAAAAAAGCACATATATCAAAATAAGGCTGTTTTTTTTTTTTGCAGTCTTCAGAAAGTAACCCCCCACCCCACCCCCCACCCCCCACCTCCCACCTGAAGCACTAGAGTCATAGTTGAATGCAGAGTTTAGTTCCTGTAACTTTTACTTCCCTCCCTGCAGAGACTTGTTCTTTTTATTCTTCCCCACGGCTCAAACACGTGACTTCAGTGCTGCTCCCCTGGTCAGCGAGAGCCAGTGAGGCATACATAGTGTGGTGCAAGTGCAGCGGCTGGAAGCTTAAAGGTCCTGTATGTACATGCCTACAGCCAGAGCCAACAGTTCTGCCTGCGGTGAACCAGAGTTCAATGAGACAGACCAGAGCTGAAGGGCTGACCTAGTTTGTGAGAGAGTGAATGTGGACTCAGATAGGCTACCATTTGGTCATGACTGGATGAGAAACCAGCTGTTTAACAGTCTTTCCTAGTCACTAGTTAAAGACAGCATATAACCCCGCCCCCCAGCAATAATGGTGTGATCTGGTTTTTCAGATGCCACCTGCTGCTCTTTAGGTGGAACACTCCATGGAGCTTCATGAAGCCTTTTAGCAGCCAGCAGACGTTCACACTCCCACTCACAGCAGCTTTTTCTCAACACCCACACTGCCTGTAGCTTCACAGCATGCGAGCTAACCCTTCCAGCATCTGCAGCAGCTTCAGCTTCAACACTGCTCTTCTGGTCACGCTTGACACGGGGAGAAAGAGACGGCCAAATAAATACATATATAACCGAGTTCCTTTCTGCTGTGACCTGGTTCACCCTTTAAATTGTTAATCTGCTTCCCCTGGAAGATAAGTTCAGCACCTTCACAGTGTAGCATGAAGGGATCTCATTGAAATCTACACAACTTTGATGAAGACGACAGATCATTTTAGCCATATTTGTGAAATATTGTACTTTAGCAGCATGGAAAAATTGATTATGTCATCTTTTCATTTTGCAGAACACTTTAGATTTGTGTCATTTGACACCACATGACTTTTAATGGATAAAATCTTAGGAAAGTGAATAAAATCAGCAAATTGCCTCTAGTGCTTTATTATAATGAGTAAGCAGCAGTTACAATCTGGATTCTTGTATAAGAATCACTAGAAAAGGTCCAACAAAGGTTTAAAACAGTACATTTTGTACACTTTGCAGAAAGTAAAGGCTCGAGGCGAACTTTAGGTGTTTGTGTGTGTGGGGGTGTCCACAAAGCAGAGCTGTATAAAAGCCCACTGTGGACAGCACACTCAGCTCGAAAGCTTTGAATCAGCTTCAGGATTGGTGAGTTTATTCCCCACAGTCATCACCTGAGCTCAGGTTTGCTGGGGGGGGGGGGGGGGGGTACATGAAGCATGTTGTGACTCAGTGCATGAGGGATGTGCACTAAAGTCTCAGGCTAAAACAATCTAAAAAAAAATGTGTTTGGGGAATCCTCCCTCTGAAAGCTTTCAGTTAGAAAGCTGCGGTAACTCATTTATTTCTCTAAACGATCATAAAGCATAAAGAAATGGATGCTCGTAAAACAAAAACACGTCTGGAAAGTGTCAGCTTAAGTACAAGAATGTAATTCTATCACAGATCCCAACCTCAGGTGTGTTTACCTGTGAGTGTCCACAGGGCTGGCACATCTGCCATGGCTTCCACCTCCCTCTGCTTCACTTTTGTCACTTTATGTCTGGAGGAATTTCCCTGGGACATACGGAGGTCCCGATCTCAACAGCAGAGTCAGAGCAGCGCCGTGTGCTCGTTACCGTCCTGTTCTCGTCCATATGTCCCCGTTCTCCGGCCAGTTCGCTGCTACCAGGCCAAATACCGCAAGTTATTAATCCACAGAAACATACAATATCGTGAGTGTACATTTTCTGCATGGCTTCTCCCAGCAGGAATCAAACCACAGAAACCTTGGCAGTGCTCGGGACCCAGGACTGTTGAGGACACTTGCCATATGATAACCAGTAGGTTACAAAGCTCGTCCTGCACAGACTGCAAACAGATCATGGTTATAGTTACACATGCAGGAAACAGCTAGATCCACGGGATGAGCTGGGACACAGGGCAGTGAATGGGAATATTCATTCATGCATTCAGTTCAGTTTAAACTACACTGCATGAAAACAAAAGTTCTGCTCGCAGTCCTTTGGATCCAAAGTCCTGTTAATCCTGCCGGCTAATCGGGGACTGAGCTACACCTGGGAAACCACGGGAATTCCTTTAACACCAATTAACTAAGAAGGAAAACCAGCAGCAGCCATAACTGTAGAACACAGAGGAAAGAAGTGCCCATGATTAAACGGAGCAAACGCATCGATAGGCTTAAAGTAATGCAGAATTATCAGCATGGTTGCTTTAAGTGGGCTTATTCAGAAGTTGGCTTTTTGGTTTAGTTTGGCTAGCCAAAATTATGATGCATCCCATTTAACATCACATAAAAATTCAAAGCATGAACAGCAAAAGATCAACCAAGGTTTTATTTTATTGATTGATTTGTTTGAAAGCTGATTGATTCTTAA
Source organism: Archocentrus centrarchus (assembly GCF_007364275.1). NCBI lineage: Eukaryota > Metazoa > Chordata > Actinopteri > Cichliformes > Cichlidae > Archocentrus > Archocentrus centrarchus. The sequence goes on along the minus strand of NC_044355.1, from coordinate 1,659,579 downwards.
ATTCTCAGAAAAGCTTTTAAAAACCTGTGAAGGGAGTGGCACAGGCAGCAGCCTGACAGCATCTGTGTGCAAAAGTCTTCAAGTCCAGATTCAATAAAAAAATTCATGCTGCCTCCAGAATAACTGCTCGCTCAATGAAATCAGCTGTGTGAATGACCTGGGAATGAGGAAGTGTTAGGTGTCTAAGGAAGGAAAGGAAATTATTCTTGGGTGTAGAGATGATTTGACTGGAGCTGACAGACTTACTCCATAAATCTCCTCAAAGCACACGTGACTATGAGCAGAACAGATCTCAGAGCGGGAGGCAAGTGTTTGGATCTGCACTTCTCAGTGTTTCAAATGTGGATGAGGGCGATGCTGGAGGAGGTCATCGGTCCACTACACCTTGCACAGCTCTTTTAAGTTCACCCTGCCTGTATTTTGTTCCAGTTGTAAAATAAAAGCTGAATGATGGAAGCCAAAGATGCCGTGACTACTGTCCACTGGCTTTACAAGCATTTTGTAGATGATGGTTTTCCTCTAAATACCGACCATTCACTCCGCCAGTAGAGTTTAGATGAGCAGAATCATAATTGTACCGCTTCCTGGTTGAAAACCTCCCCGAGCTTTTAGTGACAGCGAGGATAAAAGCTCCACCCTCGGTGTAACCGTGGCTGAAGCCTCGGTGGGCGTTCTGCTGTGTCTCTGTGATCTACTGGATTTCAGCTCAACCTTTTATTGCATTTGAGACAAAGTCACCAGTGTGAGTCCTTCAGGCTCACAACAACACATGTGGATGAACACACACACACACACGCACACACACACACACACACACACACACGCACACACACACACGCACACACACTCTTGCAGTGTTTGCAGCAGATGTTAGAAGTGTTGTGATTAATGATGTAGCAGAACAAATGCAGTGTCACAGTTTAACAGACCTGCAGCCTGCAGTAAACAGAATTGATGGTCCTGTTTGTTTTCCATGGGAAGTGTGTGTGTGTGTGTGTGTGTGTGTGTGTGTGTGTGTGTGTGTGTGTGTGTGTGTGTGCGTGTGTGTGTGTGTGTGTGTATGTGTGTGTGTGTGTGTGTGTGTGTGTGTGTGTGTGTGTGTGTGTGTGCATATTTCTGTGGACACACTGTGCAACTTAAAGGGGAAACACTCATAATCCCATGTTTGTCAGCCAGTAATGTTACGCCAAGATGACATATTGAAGGGGGGCGGCCATTTTGGATGCCGGTCAGGAAGGTGCAGCGAAGGTCAGCTGTTGCTTTTTGCCGTCGCCAGAGAATGACACGTTGTTCTCATTGGAGCTGCGCAGTGAGCTGCAGCAGAGAGCCAAGTGGAAAATTAGTGATTATCTAAGTAGGGAAACGTCACAATAGATATTTTAGGCAACAGTGTTTCCTTTACATAATCAGCCACAACTTTGCATTACGTGCATCACACCTGCTCTGGTTTCACTCCACTGGCTGCCTGCGCAGGTTAGAGTGCGTTTCTGCATCCTTAAACGTCCCCTCCTCGCCTCTTTGTCCGAGCTCAGGGGTCATCTGAGCAGTTTTTCTTACATAAACAGAAATCTGAGCAGAAGCTCAGAGGGGATTCACTACTGCTGCCCCCGGGTGATGGAGTAAATCATATTTGCATGTTTCTCAGTCACCTACATTTAAAAACTCATGTTAAAACACATTTATACTCTTTGACCTTCGACCCAGCACGAGACATTGATCTCATTTGTTTTTAGTAGGGGTGGGACTTTAACGCGTTAATTTCGATTAATTAATTACGGGGAAATTAACGAATTAAAAATTTTAACGCATTTTAATCGCACTTTGCACCGGAACGTTTCTCAGTGCACGAGTTCCCGGCATACCGATTATATCGACGCACGATGTCAAAAATTCAGCAGCCGCATCGTTCGAAGGACCCGGCCCACGTAGACCTCGCAGCCCACGTAGACCACAAAGGCCGGAAGTGAGCTGTGTAAAAGCAGCTGGTTAAATGGAGAACGAACTTTTTCTCCTTTTTGTGGTTTAATTTTAAATCTTTTATTCAAAATAAGCTGTTAAAACAAGCATAACAACATCAAGGAATACAGCTGAGAGAATGATTAATTTCCAACTATATTAAGTGAGACATTAATGTTGAATAAAACTATCCAGTTATGATGCTTAACTTTAATTTCAGGAGTTTATCACAGGAGCACTTCGGCCCTTCGTTGGTCTGTGTAGTAGACTGGTGGGAAAATAAACAACATTTTGAAGTTTAAGCTTATGTATATTGATTCATTCATCAACCAAACTTAAATTAATATTTATCATGTTAAATATTTAAATGTGATTAAAATGCGATTAATTTCGATTAATTAATTACAAAGCTCCTAATTAATTAGATTTTTTAAATCAAGCCCCACCCCTAGTTTTTAGTATATAATACTTGTGTTTTTATTTTTCAGCAATTTCAATGTATTTATTCATTTTTGTGTAGAACACTTTGTATCTGCTGTGCACAGTTCAGAGTTCTGCTGTGTGTCGGGCAGGAATTTGGACCCCATAGCAGGACTCGTGAAGCAGGACTTAGCTTGGGAATAACGCAGCTTTGATTCGCTGGTTAACTCAGGAACACACACTACAAATATGCTGGGCTGGCCAGGAGCCAGGAAAACATAAACTCAGGGAGTACTTGGAAATAACATGGAACACATGGAACAAGAGAACACAGCAGGCAGGGAGCCATTAACAACGATGCAACAGAGAACAAGGGAACACGCACACAATATATACACAAGAGGAAACGAGGTAAAATGGAAACAGCTAGGAAGGGAACAACACAGGAAGCACAACTGAACACAACCTACAATAGCTCAAAACACTGGGCAAAAGGCCAGGACCACGGTGGGGTGGGGTGGTGTAGCATCTGGTGACCTGTCTTAAGGTTATGTTGTGGGTACCTCTAATAATACAGATTTCAGATCAGTTTTAGATGATTCATCTGTTGCAGTAACGAGGCCTTACTGATTCAAGCCTCTGATGGCTTTGCTCTGATACTGTATTTAAAGCCATTTGACGAGCATCACACAACAGTAACGATGTTGTAGCTGCTGCAGGAAAACCGACTGGAACCGACTTCACACGTGAGGCTGATGTTAAAAAAGCTGATATAACCATCACCTTACTGCAGCCATTTTGATGCTATTGCAAGGTAATAAAAATAAATATGATCATTACATTTAGTTCAGAGTGGAGCTGCTGCTCCTCTGCATTGAAAGTGACTGATTAGGATGGCCCCTGGATGCCTCTTAGGCGAGCTGTTTCAAACATGCTGGAGACGTTCTGTTGTGCATGCTGGCTTACAGGAATGGGATTATAATTAATTTTATAAATTACGCCTGTGTTTACCCTGCTAAGAGAGGTCATCAGGGCCTGTTGGCTGAGGAGATTCCTGCTGAGATTAAGAGCCTTTTAGTAACTTCCCCTCTCAGTGGCTGGACTGATTAACTACACTGTGTAAACATTTTTCTTCATAAGTTATTGCAGAAGTGATAACTTTGAGTCTTCTCACCCCCCCCCCCCTCCCCCCCGACCCAAAGTGCTGTTTGATATTAAATTGTCCTTAAGTGGACGGTGGAGGTCGGCACAGTGTTCCAGGTAGGTGAAGTATCCAGGCGAACAGATGATTCAGTCACTGCAGGGGCAGCGAGTGAGCGACTAATGTATGTTTGTGTATACTAAATACTACAATTAATGCTTTATTTCTGTATCTTGGGCCTTCATGTATGTTAGTATGATCACATGAATCTGCCCCAGTTTGACATGTTTGAAAACTTCTTCATGGAAATCTTTATTTTTTGTTTATATCTTACTGCTGGTGGACATTTGTGAGTTTATGAGTGCATATTTTATCATCATGAGCTGATTTTTGCCAGTTGGTGGCCTGGACTGCCCCCGCTACATCTGCAGGGCTTTTTTAAGGTTGCTGAGTGACTCAGTCACTTCTTGGCCACATGCTTGAAAATTCACTTCATGACCCAACTTGTGTGAAGGAAAACAAACTGCAATATCTAACACTCCTGCAGCAGCCATTGATAACTTCTCACCCCTTGGTGTGTGCATGTGTCACAGTGGCAGGCGGTGTCTCTGTGCATCAGGATCCTACGGGTGGCACAGCAGGCCACAACACATCACTGATTCCTTCTGCCCTTGGTTCAGACAGCCCCGCCACTGTGTGTGTGTGTGTGTGTGTGTGTGTGTGTGTGTGTGTGTGTGTGTGTGTGTGTGTGTGTGTGTGTGTGTGTGTGTGTGTGTGTGTGTGTGTGTGTGCCAAATGTACAGCTGCTGACCCCTGCAGAAAGTTCTGGATGCTGCTGGGCTTCTGACAGGATGTCCCGGCCAATTTTTCTCTCTGTGCTCTCTGCAAAGTCGAAGATGCAAACTATATGCTAATTTCAGTGCAGCCTGTTCTAATTTCCAGGGCATTAAATAGCATACTGACATTTCGTCAAAGCCGCACATATGCAGAAGGTGCCCTTTGGAGTCGGAGCCATGTTGCACTAGGTTATAGCAACAGGATGCAGGTCCTTCATGTACTTGTGACTGAACCCTGGCGTCTTGTTAAAGACATTAGGTATGAAATTTGTAGCTCTGTGTATTATGACCTCAGTAATTACATTTTTGGTTCCTAAACCAGTGGGAACATAAAAAGCAAAGGAAAAGGAAAGAAGGAGTGAAGGCACAGAGGAAAAGTCCACCCTGACCCCTTCAACCTCCAAATGTTAAAGTCCACATTTCAGGACTGTTTTCTCTCAGCAGCCAACACTTGGTGTTCTCTTTTAAAGGACACGCGGTGCTGATGGAGGATCTGATGGCCTGGGATCTTTTTCTCCACTGTTTAAATGATAAAGATGGGAAAAAAAAGCATGACTCATCATGTCACTTTCATTATTACAACCATATCAGTGCACAACACTGGATATATAAGGTCTTTATCCTACAATATAACTGTGTGTATACTGGAATGAGCTGGGACACGATGCAGGCCTGGTGGTGCTTGTCATTATAACATTACATTTAAGAGTGTGCTCAGTTTACAGTGAGCCTTTTACAGCCTGCTACAGTCTGCTGGGCTACAGCAGCTGCAGATCTTTGGAGGATGAAGCATTACAGTCTGTAAGGTGCCATCCAGCAGCAGCAGCTCTTCAGCTTCACTTGTGCACCAGCTACTATTTTACAGAGCTTGAAAAGTCATTCATACGTGGTTAGTTTTCTCTTAAATGTGGTCCTGGTGTCTTAAATAGGGAGCCTCAGAAACTTGCATTGAAGCAATGAGAGATGATGTTAAATACATTAAAAATATTTTCATAATCTATCAAGTTTTTGTTCCTCCAAATGTACTTTATAAAAGACAGGAGGTGGTAAGATCCGAGCATCCTAAATGAGTCCATCAGCGGAACGGCTCCGGCTGAGCGGTTTGGAGACAGTGTTGGAGAGGTGAAGCTGAGGTGGTTCGGACATGTGCAGAGGAGGCAGGGTGGAGATACTGGACAAAGGATGATGAAGATGGAGCTGCCAGGCAGGAGGAAAAGAGGAAGACCACAGAAAGCTCCTTGAGGAGACTATTGTTGTGATTTGATGCTATATGAATAAAAGGAATTGAACTGAATTAGGAGATTCATGGATGCAGTGAAGGAGGACATGCAGAGGGTGGGTTGGAGCCAAATGATCTGCTGTGGCGCCCCCTAAAGGGAGCAGCAAGAAGAAGAAGACGAATACTTTATTTATTTGTTTTTTTGTTTATTTTCTGTATCTCTTTGTGGCAAGAGTTTGAAAACTACAAAAAAAGAACCGCGTATGGTAACTACAAAATTTAAAAGGCTTTTGGTGAAAAACTGGCCTCACAGCAATCTGACACATTTCAGCTACACTTACCTTTGCGACTTCCTTGTTGTTTCCATAGCTCAGCAATTAAATTGGTGAACCACCGTTTTCAGAAATGATGGAGTTTTATGTCCAAAATTATAACAGTACGATTACATTTTCATGGACTGGGCAGATCCAGCCTGCCCTGCTCCCTGGAGCCTGGACTGATGCCAGCTGGTGTTATAGTTATAGATATAGATATATAGATGTTATAGATTCTTGACAACGATGTCACACGTGTAGGAAGTGTCAGAGTACAACAACAAAGCAGAACGACACAGCAGCAATATTAACAAAAAACATCACTTTATACGAAGGTCACGAGACAGCCAAGCTTTTATAGGTATGCACAGACGCTGTCAGAAATGCCACATTCATATTTCTATACTGTTATATTTTATATCACATTAGAAAAGACGGGAGAGCCTCAAACCTGACCGTAAACACGAGCAGTGAGTCAACTGCAAATGTTTCACCATTCCTCGCAGATAACATACTGTATAACACTGCACGCACAAACTCAATCAAGTGGGTGCTCCATAACACTAATGCGTGCTATCCAGTCATCCCTTTCACTGGCATGTAGTTAAGTGGCGTGCAGGCTCGGCGTGCACTATTAACTGCTTTCTAGGTCAAAGCGTGAATCAGTAATAAGCATCAGCGGCTGTCATGCAGAGCAGCGTCTCTCAGCTCTGCCGAAGCAGGTGGTGTTTTGATTCCACGAACTCTCGTCAAGATCAGACAAAAAGGAAAAAACTGTGATTAGCAGCGAGAAGCAGGAGGACCGTGCTGTTAGTATGTTTGGCTTCAGAGAGGCTCGCTGAGTGGAGCTGCGCATGTGTCTGCGTATTCGTTATGCTGACAGCAGTCCTCCTAATGCCATTTACAAAATGCAGTTAATGGATTCGCTCAGTTAATTAGAAAAAGACATGGAGCTGCTCACCTGTTCACACAGGAAGGTGAAGGGCAGTCTCATTAAAACCAGGGACAAATTTATATTCAGCTGAAGATGTACACAAAGATCTGGATTATAATGGGTGCATCTATCAGGGAATTTAGTTTTCCAGGCTGATGAGACATGTTAGGGCAGTATATATATATATATATATATATATATATATATACTGCAAGGAGGTTCAGAGTGCTAAATATTATCATTCATCCATTTTCACAGTAAAGTCCAGTCAGTGAGCAGCTTACAAAGTGTTTTTCAACCTTATTTAATCAAATTCATTTAAAACAAGAGAATCATCATTCAGAGATTTGTGTGTGTGTCCAGAACATTCAGGCCTGTTCTGTTTATTCCTCTCACGTCTCTCAGCGGACGCCTGAGGGAGCGTTCCTGCTGAAAGTGAAAAGTTTAGATTGACAGACTCGTTGGTCACATGGGGACCCCCTCTGCAGCTGATGGACTGCCCACTCCTAGCAAGCTGTTGTGGGGCAGAAAACCCCCACAGACCGCTGAATGTCAGTCTATTGTTGGTACTGCATAAGGGAGAAATATAATTATATAACACTGGACAAAGTGAGCATAACCTGAGAAGCTTTAATTCCCGCTAAAAGTTTTGTTCTTGTCTTTGCTTCAGTGAAGGCCTCGTTCAGCTCAACTGCTGTGTTTCTGTTTTTGTCATTGTTGCCTGTTATTGTACAGTGTTGGTTTTATTATTGCATTAAATGTTTCATGAGTCACTAAAGCTGCTGAATGCGTGCTTTCCTGAGATGTTTGATTTTGTCCACTTACAGATGTAACAGAGTGCACGGATGTGACAGTTCTTTAGTCGAGGTTAGGACATCGTTTCCCTGTTTAAATGATAATATGTGTGTATATGCCTCACTGTGCTGTCAAAGCTGTGATAGATGTTCTGCACATGAACATTTTTAAAACGATGGTCAGTGCTGTAAGCAGACTGAGGGCAGGCCGGGCTCAGGCAGTGTTTCATTGGACCAGATTGCCAACATCTGCATCATCTGGACCCGACGTCCAGATGATGCTTTCACAAGCCCAACAAATGGTCCTGTTGCCTCTGATTCATACCCAGCACCCTGCTAAAGATCGCTCAGCCCCGTTTTATCAGTAACTTCCTCTGACAGATGACATTCCTGGTGCAGCTGCAGCCTGAACACGGGCAGCCTCTGTGATGCTTTCTGCTGACAGGTTTATTGAGGTGGTGGATCATCTGAGTTGCTGGTACGTTGTAGTTTTCCCTACAGAACAACGTTCTTCTCTGTTAACCTGTTCAGTCACATAAGGCTCATCAAAGCAGTGCAGACAAAGCTGAAACAGTAAATTAATGTATTTTTTGTAGCTGAATACCAAAATAATAAAGCATGGTTGTCAGTAAATCCCACACCACACCTGGACTTGCACACCAGTGTGGGTCTGCACACCATTTGGGAACCATTGGTCTGTAAGTTGAGTTTGAGAAGATCCCCCGAGGCCGGTCCCTGTCACTTTCTCTGTGATCATAACCGAGACAAAAACACAATGTGACACGAGGGCCTTCGGGGTGATTTGCTGGACGATGATGACAAGTAAAATGTCCACACATCAATCATCTTCAGGCAGACATTTTTTTTTTAAATGGACCCTTTCAGCTCAGCCAGGTGGAGGAAAAAATCTTTGGTGTTGGTACTAAAGATGTTCCTTAAGTATAAGTTTAGATCTGAGGTACAGAAACATGCAGTTAGCATCTGAGTGAGCTGTGCTCTTGAACTGGTAGAAATAATATTGTAAATTACATTTTATTCTAATGGTAACGTACTTTTTCTCCTACACTGATGTGCTGTTTGCAAACCTTTAGATATTCGGCTGATTTTGATGCAACCTGATTTTAAAAATCTGAATTACGCAGTTTGAAATGTTGCCATACAGAAAGTAATTTGGGATTTTCAAAAATAAATAAAACTTGCATTTATAAAGCACACCAGAATGTAACAGTTGGTCAGATTGTGGCTGAAAGGATCTGGATTCAGTGACTCACCCTTAAAAACGTCTCTGCAGCACGAATGATAAAAAGCACTGCAGCGGAGGTGTCTAAAAATGGCAGATATCATTACTGCAGCTCAATTTATCAGGATTACATTGCCTTCCTTCTTGGCTCATTTCTTTGAATTCACTTAAAATTGGTTAATATCCACCATAAAACATTATTCTTATATGCCAAGTCAGCTGAAAGCCAGTTAAGTGTGAAGAAACTCATCTGAATTTTTCAGGGAGACTGCACGCCCGGGCACTGAGGCTTTATATGAAATGCGGCAGGAAGTGTGCGTTATGCTGAAATTACGTGTTGTGTTATCTAAGCTTGTGGTTTAATGCTCGACTCTTGTGAGAAGCATCGCGTGTTCGTGGATCACAAACGGCATTTTTCACAATTGTGGAGAAAATAATTTTAAAACACGGATCATTTTTGCTCATTGAGGAGCCGACAGGACTGCAGCCGCTTTAAGGTTGTATTTCAGCAATAGGTTAAATTACAGCATAACTAAAAAAATTTACAACTGACTCTATATTACGAGTTCAAAGGCTGCTCTTTGTGCACACAGTGAGAGGAAGGAGGTCATGCCTGTAGCTCGAAGGCTCATTAGTGAGAGTGGACAGAGCATGAGGGAGAGTGGGCAGAAGATAAAAAAGCAGAGCTCTGTGAGGACAAGCACAGAGTAAACGCGAGTCGAGGGCACGGAGAAGCCGCTCGTGCAGACGTGGGTTTGTTTAGGTCCAGTATGCTGTATAGAAACTCACGCGGGCCTCCTCCTCCTCTCAGCAAGCAGACAGCATCCATACATCAGGGGGGTCAGTGAGGTCATATGGGAATTATATATCTACATACAGCCATATATCCTCCAGGGTTTTCCAGCTCATCCTAATTAATCCCTTCGGATAATTATGTTTTATCTCCTATGTAACCACACAACCATATTCACACTTAACTGTCACTATTAGTCATGACACTTCAAATTAATGCATGTTTTTACACAACTCTATCAGGACTGTGTTTTCACACAAACATGGCGCCCACGTTAGTTTAACACACACACTTTATGTGAGTATTTGTGGGGCTAAATGTAGCAATGCTGTTATTTTCAGCACCGGGTCCGAGCTTTTTATGAGTGACGACCACAGACGGGCTCGTGTGCCCCTTCACTGAAACCACTCATCACATGTTTAGTGGTTATACTGCATTTACAAACTTTTCTCTTCCTCAGTAGGTCACGTCAAGCTGCAAATACTCAATACCAACGCATAGATGTGTAAGAAAACTCTGTAAAATGATCCACTGTGGTCCAGTTACCATTCACTCTATTTGCACTCAGCTGACAGCACCAAACTCCACATACACAGATCCACCATAACATTATGACCACCTGTCTAATATTGTGTTGCTCTGACCCATCGAGGCGTGGACTCCACGAGACCCCTGAAGCTGTGCTGTGGTATCTGCACCAAGATGTTACCAACAGACCCTTTGCGTCCTGGAAGCTGTGAGGTGGGGCCTCCATGTCTGTCCAGCACATCCACGGATGCTCGACTGGATTGAGATCTGGGGAATTTGGAGGCCAAGTCAACACCTCAAACTCATTGCTGTGCTCCTCAAACCATTCCTGAACCATGTTTGCTTCGTGGCAGGGAGCATTATCCTGCTGAAAGAGAAATACTGTTTCCATGAAAAGGTGGAGGTGGTCTGCAACAATGCTGAGGTAGGTGGTACGTGTCAGAGTAACATCCACATGGATGGAAGGACCCGAGGTTTCCCAGCAGAACATTGTCCAAAGCGTCACACTGCCTCTGCTGGCTCGCCTTCTTCCCATAGTGCATCCTGGTGACAGGTGTTCCCCAGGTAAGTGACACACATGCACGCGTGATGTAAAAGACCAGGCCACCTTCTTCCATTGCTCCCTGATCCAGTTCTGCCCTTTGTTGAGGTCAGCATGGGCACCCTGACTGGTCTGCAGCTCCAAACTGTGATGCTCTGTGTATTCTGACTCTTTTCTATCAGAACCAGCAGGAACTTTTACAGTAGCTCGTCTGCTGGATCGGACCGCACGGGACAGCCTTCGCCCCCCCGCCTTACATCAATGAGCCTCGGCCGCCCATGACCCTGTCACTGGTTCGCCGCTGTGATAGATAGATCCTGACAGCTGAAGACCAGGAACACCCCACAGGAGCTGCAGGTTTGGAGCCATCACAATTTGGTCCTCATCAGACTTGTTCTAATCCTTACACTCGCCCATTTTTCCTGCTTCTAACATCAACTATGGGGACAAAATGTTCACCTGCTCCCTGATATCTCCCACCCACTAGCAGGTGCCATGATGAGGAGGTAATCAGAGTTATTCACTTCACCTGTCAGTGGTCACAATGTTATGTTTGATCGGTGTAGTTACCATCCATCTGAAATTCAGATCAAGACTGAGACCCAAAAGCTCCATAAAAAGGGGCCAAGGTCTGTTTGGAGGCTCTCCTGTATGCTGCTGGTTCAATTCTCTGACCTTCATTGCCACAGCTGAACTACCCTCGAGCACTACCCACAATCCATATGCACTCAGGACAATGAAACCACAAGAGGTAGTCACTGCGTTTGGCAGCAATCATGCATACAGTGTGCATATGAAATAGATTTTCTCCTCTAAATTACTCACTGCTGGTTTGAAGTAACCTGTGCAGAAAGAAATGTGTCACAAACAGAAACTGAAATTGAAAACTTGACAGCAGTGTGGGTTTTCCCTCTAAGAGCTGACTCAGAACGTATATATCTGTGTTGGCACCCCCCCCAGTACATTAGTAGTATATGCAGCAATGTTATCTAGTGTTATTATCTGTTGACACAGAGAAGTTTGTCTAGAGAATGTTTACATGTTTGCCAAGAGGATGTGTGAAGCTGCAGGCTGCAGTTTCTGCACTGATGTGCTGCTGTTTGCCCTCCTGTGGTTTATGGCTGAGGGCAGGAGGTCTGTCGCATCCCACTGATTACGACTCCTGGTGTATGTGTGTGTGTGTGTGTGTGTGGGGGGGGGGGGGGGGGGGGGGGGGTGTTTGTTTATCAGGATGTCAATAAGTTTGAATTGAATGTTTTTGTCTTGGTTGTGTCTGTCTGTGTTCATGCATGTGTAGGTTGTGTGTGGTTGTGTATCATCTCTGTCGCAATCTTACTTGGAAACCCACAAACCCCAGATACACACACACACACACACACACACACACAAACACACACACCTTATCATCTAATGCCAGCCAAAACCAGCTACTAAGGTCCATCCTGGTCTCTCTGATTGTCACAGACTTTGTCACTCTCTCCCCGTAGCTTGCTCACTCTATCCCTCTGTCACCACACACACACACACACACACACACACACACACACACACACACACACACACACACACACTCAGACAAACACATCCCTCTTTCCCCTGTGGCTGCCTGATTGAGGTTTCTTTGCTTCGCCCTTTAGATTCACTGTAATCGTCGAAGGAGGAAGGCAGGAAAGAAATAGATGGAGAGTTAAATTTATAGACGGGAGAGCAAAGAAAGGATCGAATGAGTGATGCAGTAAAATGAGGGAGGCTTAGAGAAGTGATGTGGGAGAAAGGGAGGGAGAGAGGTGGTGGCACAGTGTGGAGTAAAGGTTGGATGAGGATATGATTAGATGGGGAAGGATAGAAGGCAGAAGAAGGGGTGAACAAAAGACAGCACGGCCTTGCTGGAGGTTGCTGGCTGTCACTAGGTGGAACTGGTTGTAAAGAGGAATACAGTGATGCAACAAAAACCACCTACAAGTGCTTGGCTATTAGCAGACCCTAGTTTGTATAGAAGTAGTGAAATTGTGAAGAGTGTGACACAAACAGAGACCCTGTTGAAGAAGGCACAACTTTTACTTTGAAAGCAAACGTTCTCCTCTTCGCACTTTTTCCAAGTTTCAGTAGTTTGCAAGTGTTTGCAGACAAGTCAACATCTCCCAGCTACAGGCAACCACAACAATCTGCTAGCAGTCAGCCAGCAATCAGCCAACAACCACTCTACAACTGGTTGAGGAAGACATATTTTTCCTAATGGCAGGAAATTGCCAGGCGGTTGCCGATTGGTCTCTTGGTCTGTGTGACTGAGGACACCACTTTAATGAGGCAAATATATACCTTTTTCAGTGGCAGCCTGGCAAAAGACAAAGCCTCTTTGATTTAATTTTCAGATTATTTTTTATTAATATAGTACCAAAGCACAACAGCTGTTACCTCAATGTGCTTTATATTGTAAAGTTATACCACGGAGTCAGGCACTTCTGATTTGAAGCTTTCCTTTTCAGAGGAGCCACAGTATCCAAAGTTATACGCAGTGAGGATGTAAAACTATTGACGAGATAATCGACCTCACTGGGAGCAGAGTTTAGGTAGCTGCTCTGCACTGTGTTGGCACTGAAGAGCATAATAATGAAGGAATTAGATCCTTAAACATAGTTACAGCACTTTTACAAAGACTTCTACTGTAATAAAACTTATTCCCCACTGCTGTGTAATCCATTAAAGTAAATGTTACTAAGAAATGATCAGACAGGAGGGGGCTTTCAGGGAATACTGTTAAGTCTTCAGTTTCTATGCCATATGTTAGGACAAGATCCAGAGTATGATTAAAGTGGTGGGTGGGCTCCTTTACATTTTGAGAGAAGCCAATTGAATCTAACAATAGATTAAATGCAGTGTTGAGGCTGTCATTCTCAGCATCTACATGGATGTTAAAATCACCCACTATAATGATTTTATCTGAACTGAGCACTAAATCAGATAAAAAGTCTGAGAAATCAGACAGAAACTCTGAGTAAGGACCAGGTGGACGATAGATAATAACAAATAAAACAGGTTTTTGAGTTTCCCAATTAGGATGGACAAGACTAAGAGTCAGGCTTTCAAAAGAATGAAAACTTGTGATTAATTAGTAAGCTGGAATTGAAGATTGCTGCTACTCCTCCTCCTCGACCTGTGCTTCGAGCATTCTGACAGTTGATCAATTATTAAATCATTTACTAAAAGGAATTTAGAAGAGAGAGACCTAATGTTTAATAATGTGACAAACTGATCTTTAAAAGTAGCTAACACTGTAGCTAGACCACCATAAAACCCCCAACATATGGACAAGACCACAATATTCTTTATACTGTGTGCTTGTTTATTTTACAGCACTTGTGTGCAGATCACTGGTTGTGCATAACTGCCCAAGAAAATTTGATGTCTAACCTTGACCTTTACCTTGAGGTCAAGGTCACCAAGATTTGAACTCCTCTGGGATCTTCAGTAGATGCATTTATGGTATGAATTTGAACATCCTACGTAACATAGTTCTTGAGTTATTACATTCACAATGTTGAAAATTGGCTGCTCAACCACCCACCCGCCATCCTTTTTAGGCTGAGGGGTAAAAACTACAGTCTGACATTGTTTTGATGAGGTTACACACTGATTTTAATATTAAATTTAGTGACCTCCAATTGACATAACCAGGTGTCATTACTGCCGAATTATTATTTTACAAAATCTATTCTTAGCCTTAGCCAGCAGTTTCAGGCTTCCTTCAGTGTTGCCCGCTCTGGCCCTCCCTCTATTTCCTAAAGAAACAGGGGGAGGGCTAAAAAGAAAAATCAAAGGTTAAACAGCAGCATACATCCAAAAACATCAACACACTCACTGGTAAACTGCTGCCACCTGGTGGTGAAAGTTTTACTTAAAGTCAGCAAAGGGTAAATACAAAAAGTACCTTTAAGAATGATCTGGGAAGTTATCCAGAAATTATTTGGAAAAGGGCTAGCACTTCCAAAATAATAATAGCATGAAACTGTATAAACTATCTGTCTATGACCTTTTACCACAACTGCAGCTAATCAGAGCTATGGGTGTGGTACAGAAAAAGAAAAACAAATCAGAAAATGATGAGCTTTAAAAACTAGCAAGCAGTTACCAACTGGACAGTTTTGAATAAAGTCACTTTCAATAAAATATTTCAGGACTGAGAGAAGCATCCATCTCTTATCACACCTGAACCACATCCTTAGATGCAAACTCACTGGCCTGTAGTTTCTCACATGAGGCTGACTGGTCCAAACTGACTGATCATGGGGTGAAGATGGATAATGGATGCTCTTGTGATCTTTCGAGTCTCCAGCTGCCTCACAGGAGAAAACTTCTTCCTTCTATAACAAGTTTCTCCACCACTCCTGTACCTTTCTGGAAAGGTCAGACATTTTACATGCACTTATGTACACCTGGCTGTGCAGCAGCCATTTTAACTGCCTTCAAAAAAAAATCAGCCACTATGGCCATTTTTCTGTTGAGGGAGAAGAAAGAGAGAGACTGAGAGGCTGCTGAGGGCAGAAAAAACTCCAATTAAAGAGAGATTACAGCTTTCGCCAGTCCAGAGTGCAGCGTGACTTTACAACATCTGCCATCAGCGGCTGATGATAAAACACCAAGTTTTAAAGATCAATTTGTCACTTTTCATCTCCTCCTACACCTCATTTACTTCCAAGGCTGAGGGCAAGAGGAGGCCAGACAAGCAGGAGGGAGGAGGAAGGAGCTGGTGTTTCAGCCTTATTGTGAGAAAAGGGTGAGAGTGAGAAAGCCCACTTCTATTTACGATGATGTCATTTGGACTGTATCCTTCCCTCTGCTCCCTGCTATGGAGTCCTGTTCCTGTGATAAGAACCCTTCATGCACACAAACGTGCACACATTGTTTTAACTGCAGTGGACATCAAATCATTTCCTTATTTTTCTCCTTATGTGACGAAAACACGGATCCAGGAACTTCAGGATGGGATTTAATCCAATAACATTTTATTCTGCATTCAATTTCTACATTGTAATGTGTATATAAAAAACATGGGCTTATTTTCTTTATTTTGTGTTACACTGTATGAAGCAGGAACCATTTCAAAAATGTCCTTGGACAAGCAAAGGTTTGTGAACTAAACCTGATGTAGAGGCAAACACAACAGGACTGCAGGCTTATGTAGAAGTTTTTTAAGCATCCTTGAACAGGTCAGCAGGGGAAACTCAACAGCATCTCTGTGCAACTGTATTAATGCTTCAGCTGTCTTTTGTAACCTTGGCAGTCATGAGCGCGTCTTTCTCACGCTGATATTTGAGCTTTTATTCTGGCTGAATAAAATCCCCGCTCGGTTTGAATCTGGGCGCAGCTATGTTTGGGACTGCATGCTTTAATAATAATGATGAATTTACTCTACCCACACTGGCACATGAGAGCTAATGGTAGAGTGATGGAGATGTCAATCAAGCACAGACTGCAAACACTCACGCAGTCACCTCCTCGTGTCCAACATTTTAACCAACAAAAATCCCTCACATAAACTGACGCTTGGAACAAATCCTGCTGAATTAACAGAAATAATTCTTTTGAAGCTTAAAGCTGATACGCAGTCTTTAAAATGGTTTAAGCAGGCTGAATGAGAGAGAGCCTATCTTACCCAGTTTAGATTTCTATGTTTGACTAAAATGTATAGAAGCTGCAGCTGCACAGGAGGCAGTTAATCAGGCTGTTTCAAAGGGCCGCTGCAGCACTAAGCTACCAGTGGGGCTCAGGCACAGTGGATGTAGGTGCAACAGTGAAGATGATCTGCGATAATATTGGCTTGTGGCAAACGGCATGAACTCATATGCCAAAATAAACCAAAATGGGACATGATGGGTTGTGGATGCAGCATGTAGTTACCACTAGTTAGCAGCATTACTCTATCAGTGCACACAAATTGTGACTGATAGACTAAACACACAAACAACCAGCTTATCTTTTCTCACCTGTTCCACAGCCTTTCCTTATTTCTGTTCTTGACATCAAAAATTTTGAGACCTCCTGATCTATGACCTCCGTCTTAAAGGATGAAAGGGTGGATGGCAGATGAGTGCACTTTGCAAGGTGACCTTTCTGTTCTCTGAATGAAAAAGATCGGGGCCTAGATGGGAGCCGATGGAGTGTGAGTTTCTCCTCAGAGCACGCAGAGAGAAAGAGAAGTGAGATAATAGCCCACAGCTAATCCACTGCACACTGAAAACTCATTACTTCTTAAGCAGGAAACAAAAAACTTGCTCCCCGGGATGGAAAGAAATACTCTGCTTAAGGTGAAGACCTTGGCACAGCCTGCCTGATTTTCCTCATGTGTGCAATTTCTTTTATGCACGGTTCAGCAGATTTGACTCGTCTTTATTGACGGGGAGCTTTGTACCAGTCTGGCAGCGGGCACCTGCAGCTCCCAGGACACCCACTAACTTAACAGCCAAATGTTTGAATGCACGATGAACACATAGCTACAGAATCTGTCAAAAACACAACACAGTAAGCTCTGTAACTGCAAATAATTCCTATTTTACATGTGTAGACTTTTGGATATCATAGTAATCATCAATGCCAGCGAGTTATTTTCTGTATTTTATTGTCTAAATCATAATAATTTCATAATAACATCAGATAGGCTGGAAAATCCTGCATTACGTTACTTTACAACAATGCATTAAGTTTAGTGTTTCCTTATCAACCACTGATTTGTCCATAGCTGAAGAAGGGAGCAACAGTGACTAGAAACGCCCAACAAAAGTTTCCTGAGAACAAAGGAAATGTCAGCGTGTCTCTGAAGACCATCAGTGCCAGAAGTGGGAAACAAAAGTTGTGCACTGCAGGTTTAAGAGAAGATTACGCAACTATTTCACCCCAGAGTAAAAGCTTCAAGATCACTTTGATGCCACCCTGACTGGTAACAGGGAGCATTATGCTTCTTTTATCTCTGTTTCGTGCTTTGAACACCTGTATTTTTGTCTGATGTAACTTTGGATGGTTGGTTGTATCAGGTTTTGGGACACTACGTCTAACTGTGACCCAACTGTGGTGTTCAGCTACCTCCATGAAGAAGTTAGCGAAGTATTTGGAGACCATGGCAGAGACAAAGAGAGCAAAGAAGGTGGTGATGGAGGAAGAGGGGGGATTTCTAAGCCTTAGGGTGGTCTAAAATTGAATTCAATCCAAGTACGTGTTGGTAACCAGCGGCAAAACATTCAAATTTTTACACATTAGAGCTTTCATTAATGTCAAAAACCTCCGTGTTTAATCCAAGAATTTTGAGATTTTTAAATAAATAAAACAGCTACAGTTTCAAAATCTAAATCTGTGGTGGTGCATCTGCTAGATTCTTTTTTTTTTTTAAGAGATTACTCTGTAAATTATTCATTAGTAGCTTCCATCCAAATATGTCTTTAATCAATGGACAAAAGTGGAGCAGGTTTATGAGTCCTATGAGAATGTAAAGAAAAAAAGAGAAGAAGAAGAGCACGGCATTGCAGCATCGCCATCATATTAATGAACCACTGACCAAAAAAACCTGCCCAGCTGACATAATGACAATTTCGCAAAACAATATTCGTGCAACACCAAAAACATCATTTTAAATCTACTCAAGCGGAGATTATTATATGTAGTTTCAAAAAATGTCTCCGTTTTGATGAATCAGAGCACTCAGGAAAGGCGTTCTCCGCCATACCGCAATTTAAACGAAATTTAATGGGCTCCACATCAGAATAGGTTGGGTCCTTCCTCCACCCAATAACTCACCGCTTTATCAAGTTTAATGAATTTCGGTTTGGTAGTCTAACAGATGGAGAGAGAAACTAACTGTTCTGGTGTCACAGCGACCTCCGCCAGCCCGCTTTTCATTTGCTTGCAGAGTTAAAGATTCTCCGTTTCAGTGCTTTTACTTTCCGGGCTGGAGATGGACCACCGGAGGCGCGGGGCTGGAGCTCCTCTTAGAACAAACGGAACAAATCATCACGAAGCATCACCGCTCCGTGAAAGCCACCTCGGTCCTTTCACCTTCCACTGCACCGTCTGCAGATTCATAACAAGTTCATATTCCTTCCAAATTCATAACTCTGTTGTGGTTATCACATGTTCAGGGAGTCACTGCAGCACAAGCCATTAGAAAATCATCCAGGTGCCTGCACGCGAAAATGATTTAAGATCAGTTCCTGCCTTGATTATCTTTTCTCCCTCAGGTGGAAGTGCGCATTTAGCATGTCGAGATCAGGAGACGCTGCAGGTATCTCAGCCTTTTTAGTGGGGATGCCGGAACAACAGCAAAGACCTGATTTTATTTTATTTAAAAAAAAAAATCTTAGTATACAGGTTACACTTATTTGAGCATAAAATGCCCCTTTGCCCGCATTCATTTAGTCAGCGTTAGAAATCATTAGCCCAGCTGAAGTATGCGCCACACCAGAGGCCAACTGCGCCATGTGCGCAGTGAGCCGCAGCAGATGTGCAAGAAAAACGCAGAAAGCACCAAAGCGCAAAACAGGAAAGAAAAAGAGAGCAATTCTTGAGCTGTGACTATCCAGTATTGTAGAACGTAATGATGCAGAAAAGACAGGTGTTGAATATCAAAAGTAGAGTAATGAAACCTCCAGGAGAAGCAGAGACACCAGCGGACTCATACTCATCATATCCGGGGTTACAGCGGATAAAAAAGGCTCGAACTTACCTCCCAACGCTTGTTTCATAACGAAATTCATGATGATGGCTTTTAATTCCCTGCCTTCCTTATCCGAGCGATGTTACATTCAATAGTTGCGGAAAAGCAGAAGTCCTTTGTTGCCAGATCTGCAAATTTAAAAGAGAAAAACGTTAAACGCGGACATTTGTATTCACTTTGGACTGCAGTAGGCACTCTTATATTACATTTGTCACGTTGAAATATGAATCGGTGATTTCTGAAATGTTTGCAGGAGCTGCGTTTGCGTTTAAAACGCATTTCTTCAATGCGCCAACTGAAGGGCACCGAGGTCAATGGTTCAAACATCTCAGAACTACTAACCAGATCAGCAACAACTGCTCACGTTTCTTTGCAAATGTTGCTCTTTTTTTAAATATCGCGGACAGCTGAGAGTCAGTCGAACCCTCTGCGTGGCTGAGCTTTGCCTGCAGTCAAATGACTTTTGAGAAAGTGCACCGTGAAAGACCCTCAGCCTGGCAGGACGGTCTGCTGTCACGCATGTGGATCCCGGACTAAACCACTCCTGTGTATTTTTCC
Organism: Archocentrus centrarchus; assembly: GCF_007364275.1. Taxonomy (NCBI): domain Eukaryota; kingdom Metazoa; phylum Chordata; class Actinopteri; order Cichliformes; family Cichlidae; genus Archocentrus; species Archocentrus centrarchus. Next base: position 1,639,604 of record NC_044355.1, on the reverse strand, counting down.
TGATCATGTGGTAAAACTTTCCATCCTCCATTGGAGGGACATGGACTCAGCCATCCCACTTTGGCATCAAAAAAAAGGAGAAAAAAGCCACTCGCACGTTAAGTGAGCAGAAACGACCGACTGATGCATCCATGTCTACAGCTGCGTTTGCAATTGGAACACATGTTCAAAATTCCCCCCTTTTTATGGATATATGTGTTGAGATTGTGTAAAAGCAGAGGCACACATGCACTTCCTAGTAGCTATTATCAGACTGGTTTCAGCACCAGCGCGAGTGGATAGCTCCCTAAACCGTCGGGTTGTATTGAAGCAGCCGCATCAAGCGTCGATTTACCTCCGTCCGGCGACTGGATGAAATCCTCCTGGCACACTCACACACCAATCAAGGATCAGGGAACAGAGCTTCAGCTGCAGTACCCTCCGGAACCAACTTATCCTGCAGCAGGCAACAGCAGCACAGGCTAATCTAACTGCTCGCTCCTTGCATCTCCCTCTCCTGGGGCTGGAAAAAGGACGTCCTTGGTGCTTCCTCCTGCTTGCCGCTTCGTCTTCCTGCACACACTCACTCACACACAGAGAGAAGGAGGAGGAGTGGAGGGGGTGGCGGTTTGCGGAGGGTGAAGCAGCTGTCGTTAACACTGTGATGGGAAGGAGCAAATGAATCACATGGAGGGATGGAGGAAGAAACGTCCCACTAACGTCCCCCTGACCGATAGAGAGAGATCAATTATTCAGCCCTGACGCTGGCTGGCTGCTCGGTCCTACAGCCCGCCCTCCCGTCTCTGCAACGAGATCAGGGACTCGGCATGTGCTTAAAACGCTAGTGCGGAATATCGGCTATAGGCTGGGAGTGTGAAGAGAAACAGCATTTCCTGATTCTTGGTTTCTGGTTGAGGTGACCCACATTTGGTTTGATTCAGTTGGAAATCACACCATGTTCCAAGTGGCTTCTCACCACTGTGTAAGAATTCCCTGCGTCCAACTGTTCATCACTAAAACTATATCCTGTTGTTTCACTGTAGCCAAATATTCTTTTAGACACCAGGATAAATCAGCGGAGTGCACGCGCTCTGGAAGGGACATGGACCTGAGGGGAAAACAGGCACCTTCCGGTTTCCATTCATTCATGCGCTGGGGGTGGGGTGGGGGGCACTTCAGTATCCAAGGATATGCAGAACAAAAAAAAAACGAGCAGTTCTTTTATGGCCAGGAGAGTGGTGCTTATCACTGGAGCTACAATAATACTACCTGGCATACAACAAAAAGACAATTACTGCTTGTACCTTTTCATTTTACTCAGATTATATAAACACTCGTTTTGTTTTGGGGAGGGCTGTGCTTGGCAGGAGTTGCTGCAGTACAGCATGCAAGACCAAAAACAAGGACACATTTTGTTTTCCAACCACATTCAGCAAGATGAGGCAGATATATATTTTTATTTGTTTCAAAATGAAAACCCCCAAAATGCAGACACGACAGGTAAAAAGGCAGGTGTGAGGCATACAGCATCAAAAAAAACTGATGACAAAAAAGTGCTCCACAATGAGGCAGGTTAGCCCCAAAAAATACTAATTCATATAAAATTGAAAACAGGAATCCAACATGAAAAAAGGTGAGCAGCAACAACAACAAAAAAATGACCGTAAAAAGACTCGAAGAGAACACATCAGGGAGAGAACGACACTGAAGACGTGAAGAACTGCACTCTGAAATAAAGCATGAAGTAAAATGAAATAAAGTCAAGCAAAGAACAGTGAGACCCAGACACGAAGGACACACTCAGCAACACAGATCAATGCAAACACCAGAAAACACGGATACAAAGATCTTTGTAGAGTTTCTCACTCAAGAAAGACTTTCGTTTGAGTTTCCATCTGCATGGAGACAAAAGTTTCTGTTTATTCTTTAAAGGAAATCAAATGAGACCATGTGAGGTCAGATTCATGGATGTCGTGATGGAGGACATGCAGAGGGTTGGTGTGAGGAGGAGGCTGTCAGAGGTAGGGGAGATGGAGACAGATGATTGGCTGTGGCAACCCCTAAAGAAAGGAAGGAAGGAAGGAGAAGAAGGAGCTGCTGGTTTGATGTTTGCATGACATATCCTGTGGGTCTTGGGGGTGGGGGGGTATTTCAGAGCATCTTCTACAAATGTTATAACACTGTGAGAAGTTTGAAAAATGTTGGCATTTACTCCTCAAGCTTTGATAGAAATTCATCTTCTGAAAAATAAATTTCCAAAGTCTATTTGTAACTCGACACATAGAAATTAAAGGAATTAAAAGAGAAGATCTTCTGGCCTCAGCAGACGTGATTTTGACAGTTTTTTTAAAGCTGTCTCTTGCTATCTGCCGGTGGTCGAGCACTAAACTGCAGGAGCACTCAGGAAAGTAATCAGACCATAATTGTTGTGGGGAGACGTGGTACAAAAAATCTTGTTTCCAGTAAAAATGAACAAAAATGATTTTTAGAGCACAGTTTATTGGTTAGGTGCTTTCAGACTAGAGAATTTGGGGCTTTTTCATAGTTTTTGTTTCTCTTTTTATTTTCTTCTTGTATTTATTAGTGTTCCACTTTACCCTGTGTCCTCTGTGCACCTCTGTCTGTGGCCTTCCTGCCAAATCACAACAACAGTAACCTCAAGGCTCTTTGTATTGTAAGGTAAAGGCCCCACAATAATACAGAGATCATTTTACCAGACTGCTTTACATCCCTGCACTTTGCTCATTTGAAACCTCTTTTTTTCCCCTGTTTTGGGTGCCTTGCTTGAATTATTGATGGACTAGTTTTGCTTTTCCCCTTCCCTGTGTAGCTGTTTTTCTGCATCCATTACCTGACCAGTAATTTTTATATTTTTCAGCCGGTTTCTTTGTGTGTTTTGGCAGGTTTTTGACCACAAGCACAAACAAGGAGCCTGTTAGTGTAAAGAAAGCCACGACCACACAGCTCCTGCCTCTAGAAGAGCAACTGTTTCCATAAAAAGTTAAAAATGTTTCAGGTCTTCTCTGGGTTTATGATCTACTTTAGTTTGATGATGAAGCCTGATGTACATGCCTTGTAGGTAAAGATAATTAAATAATCATTGTTGCATTATTTTGGTTACCTTGTATCAACCTCAGCAGTGAATGGGGTTCTTTCATTTAATTTCTGCTGAGTCATATTCAGTTTTTGAATAACGAGCTGCCACTGATTTTTCAGTCACAGATGACACAAACATTTTTTCTTTTCTTTCTTTTCTTAACTCGTGTCAGACGCTGGATTTCACCCATGAAATGAGTTTAAGCTCCGTTTAACAGCAGAGAAATTTAACTTCAACTGTTTCTATTGATCTGACCTCACTGCCTCTATAATAAAATTGACCTTTGTGTTCTCAAATGTCAAAAATTTCAAATACAGCTCCAGATTTGACAGCCTGCATAGACAGATTAGTAACAGTATTAGTAATAGGCATATAAAGGTATATAAAACACAAAATTTATTCCCCTCAGGTGTTTTGATGATGGTGTTGCAGAGCTATATGTTCTACTGGGTTGAGGTCTGTTGACAGTAAATGGTACAGCATATGATTTAGAGCCATGAATAAAAGAAGAACATCCTCTGTCAGTTCTAAGGTTTTACAAATCAGTTCTTACCAGATCTTAAAATGAGATAAATGCCACCTCAGCTCAACAACTGATGACATATTATAGATGCTGATATTTATTTATATGTTTATATTTTGGCGTATATGCTGTGCCTTATGTCTCATGCCACGTTCCATAGTTTATGTTCACGTTAACCTCCAAGGTCATGTTTATGTTAAGTTGTGCTATTAAAGCTTTACATTAAATTCAGCTCCTCGACTACTGAGTCCTGCATTTGCTTCCAGCCGCAGCACCAACCCTGACAGTGTGGACCAAAACTGTGTCTGCAAAATGCCCCCATAAAACCCAGCATTTTCCTTTAATTCGTCACTCATCTGTATCTGCTTGATTTGTAATGATGACACTTGTAATAACACGTATCATTTAATAAATTTAGAACATTAGTATATGAATTTTTGAGGTTATTTTTACCATTGTATTAGAGGTGATGCCATTTTTCTGCGGAGTGAGCCTGAACCCTGGCAGACAATATGATTTTTATTGAGCTTGCTTCAGTCCATAAAGCCACTTGAGCCCTTTTTGTTCCCAGTTCATAACATTTTTTCTTATCGGGATCTCGCTTGCGGGGAGGTTTAACCTGCTCGCCGTATCTCCCAACATAATACAGTATTCCATTTTATCCTGATAGATGGCGAGTTCTGCAAATTTATGCAAAGCTGTGACACTAAAACGTCCACATCTTACACGCTCTCAGCTGCTCCTCATTTAGCATCCTGCTCAGTATTCAAAGTTTTTCTTTGGTTTGCATGATTTGTATGTAAAATGGTGCCAATAGGCCCTTCACTATTCAGCTGTATTCCAGGGACTTGACATGTTTCCTGGAATTAGGCTTCACGTAGAGAATTTTAATCCCCGCTTTCGTTTTATCTCACTTGCTCACCTCATTTGAGGAATCTCAGTAACAAAAGGTTGAGCAGTCTGCCAAAGTAAGGTAATTAGGTTTCCACAGTTTCCATGAATACTGGCCTGTGTTATACCTGTAGCTGCACATACGTGAAGCTCGACTTTCACAGAAATCACTGTCAGCAAAAAGATATGAAAGCAAAAGGCTTCTTCCTCCGGTTAAAGCATCACATAGAATGAATTTAAACTGATGTCAGGCTGTCCTTGGAGGGCCTACGGCAGGAAGGGGGGGGCGGCTGCTAACTTTGGCTTAGAGTTTTATCATTGCTGTTGCATATAAAGAGAAAATACCAATGAATTCAAGTCATGAATTCATTTATTTTTAACTCTTTTGGTCAGGAGGTGAACTGAAACCTAAGTACAAGGTATAAATTTCCATAAATGGCTCCATGCAGGAGGAGCGGGATTCACGGGTGCTGAATCTTTCCTGATCCCTTTGGCTTCTTTCTGACATTCAGCATCAAAGAGCAGCCGGGGAAGATTCTGCACGTCGTGCTGATGTCACCTTACAGGATTTGTGGAAGTCCTTAAACTTCAAAGTGACCTCTCCTTTTCATTTTATATAAATGTGCCGAGTGCAGCTTTCACACAGGCACTCTGTTTCTTTTCTTTTCTTTCTATGTTTTCTGAGAGAATGCAGCCAATGTGCTGAGTAATGGAGCAATAACACTCGAGTTTACATTGCTACTTATAATGAGCGACCATGTGAAAATGACCTCGTACAGTAAGATTTCAGATGCCACAGAGAGCCTCAGAAACAGTTAACCTGTTTGACACAATAAAACAAACACAAACAGTAAAATTATAACCATCAAACTGGAGTTGTGCAGTTGGCACAGGCTGTCCTCCAGGATGCCTTCTGCTCACAGCACGGCTCATTAGAGTCCCCCCATAAACCTCTATCTGTGGCTGCCATCGCTCTCTGAGACGACCGTTTCTCAGGGATGAAGCACAATCGTGACTCAGATTAAGTGATTTATTGAAAATCTTTTCTGGCAGTAATGCCGAGCCGATGTGTTTGATCTGTTGATAGATGGAATTATGAAGTAATTCGATCTGTTAAACTAATCAAATATAGAGCCTGAAAAAAGGTGACTGGACTTTTCATTTCACCTCTCATCCAAGAAGCTTCTTCTTCTTTCTTTAAAACCCAAAGGTGGAGAGTCCCAGGTATTCAAACCCTGGTGGGGGTGTCCCCTTCTGAGGTCGTCACTGACCCACCATTGATCATGTGCACCCTCACATGAGCCAAGGTGTGAAAAAAGGTGTGGGTTATTATAGTACCAGGGGTTTTGGGTGAGACCTTGCCCCACCCTATCATGTGACCTATTGAGGTCACCTGAAGTAAGGTGTGAGTGCAGGTTGAGATCCCTGGTGAGAGATCTCAGGTAGGTGGCTGACAGCTGATGTTGGAGTGCAGTGATGATGGTTCACAGTCACAAAGGTGCTTCTTTTACTCCTCCTTTCATCTGTCTTCTCAGTCCAAAATGTGAACATTGTATCCTCCAAATTGTGTCCTTTATTCTGTAGGGATGTCGTCTTGGATAAAAAGTGAAACATCTTCAAAAAATTAAAGAAGTCCAGTCACCTTTTTTTTCAAGCTCCTGAGACATACAATATCATGTTCATTTTGTAAATAATTACTGCCCTGTTTAAAATAGAAGAAAAAGCACGGTGTGCTTTAGGGAACAGCTACCGATGAGCATGCTCAGTCAGCTCCACAACACAAACTAAAAGTCAACCATCCAAAGCCACAGACTGTGCACAGGAGAGGTGAAGAAGAGCGTGCAGGCAGGGTGGAGTGGGTGGAGACGAGTGTCAGGGCCGATCTGTGACAGAAGGAGAGCAGCAAGAGTGAAAGGGAAGGTTTACAGGATGGTAGTGAGACCTGCTGTGATTTATGGTCTGGAGATGGCGGCGCTGACAGAAAGACAGGAGGTGGAGGTGGCAGAGCTGAAGATGCTCAGATCTTCACTGGGAGTGAGCAGGATGGACAGGATTAGAAATGAGTCCATCAGAGGGACAGCTCAGAGTCAGAGAGGCTGAGATGGTTCAGACATGTGCAGAGGAGGAAAAGTGGATATACTGGACAAAGGGTGTTGAAGATGGAGCTGCCAGGCAGGAGGAAAAGAGGAAGATTAATGGATGTAGTGAAGGAAGACATGCAGAGGGTGGGTGCGAAGAGGATGAGGATGCTATGGAGACGGTGAGATGGCGGCAGGTGAGCAGCTTTGGTAACCCCAAAAGGGACCAGCTGAAAGAAGAAGAGAGAGAAGAAGAAGACAAAGATAGGCAATGAGTGAAATGAATTATTAAGATTTAAAAGCGTGTCCACACAGAGCGCGATTGGCAGCAACATGGCAACTAGAAACCGCAGAGAGTCAATGACATGGCAACACAAAATGAGCAGGTCCCAACTTTGAGGTAACAGTTGAAGTGACCAATGAGAGTGAAGGATACCTTTGATTGGCATCCGACAGGGTGGAAAATGCATTAGAGGGTTACCTAGACAACCAGAGCCTGGAACTAGCAACCTGCCATCAGCAACAAAGTGATCTGGATGCCTCTTCAGCGCCAAAGGTTTTATGTAGTACATGCTGAATGTTCTGAAATAAAGCTTTAAACTTTAGACCTTCCAAACCTGCAGAGTGTTTTTGATTGGATTAAAGTGATCGATTGTCCAAATCCAGCTGTTATTCCCATCCTGTGCTTTAAACCTAACATGATGTAATAACCTCGGGAACTCTGTCAAAGGAGCAACAACGTGATCAGTTCACTTTTTCCTCAGTGCACGAGGACCGAGTACAAAAAGGTAAAACACACACGCATGTGCACTCCCTCTGCACACAGACTGTACTCCCCTGACATCTTGCTAATGCAACTCAGGTCCACTCTTAGGCACCCCCCATATCCCTGTTTGTGACACACACCCACACAGAAAGCGTAGATGGGTGGAATCAGAGGATACCCACTGGCCTGCCAAAGCTCATTTATGTGTTTAAGCAGAAGGTGGTCTGTAGATCAGCACGGGAAGCCGGCAGGACACCACTGACGCATTGTATTATTTCCCCTGTGACTGCTGATATGTGCTCAGCTCCCAAATTTCCCCAGAGGAAGAGCTGTGTGACCTGAGGGCTGCAGTATGTGGGCAAACGCTTGTTACAGTTTATGTTGGGTTATTGTATGTTTCTACAAGCAGAGGAATCAGTGGATCTCCTTTGAGATGAGGATTATTGCTTTCACATCACTTATTTTTGCATTGGTGTCATTTTGCATGAATTATTTGTATAATGATAGCATGCTGAAGAGCATGACTGATGTGTAAATATTGTTAGGTCGACGTGTCGTTCTAGCCACCGTGGCTTGTTATGCAAATGATGATGAAACCCAAGTTTGCCCTTGTGCCAAAATGAGTGTCCGGGAGATGCAGGTGAATCATATAAAATGTAATTACTTTTATGATGGAAGATACTTGATATCAAGGAGAAGAGAGATGAACAGGTTACATCAGGTATTACTATCCCTGTTCAGGGTTTCACCCCCCGTCCTTCCCACAACTGCTTTCCACGAGTCTGTCTCTGCTCCAGCAGCCGGCAGCCAGGCTGTCCTCTCAGAGCCAAACACAAACTGCTCACTGTGATCCCAAAGTCTCCACTGGGCCTGACCTGCTTCAGTGTCACCAAAAATACATTACACAGTCCATCTATATCTATATCACATCGAACAAAAAAACACTCTGTAAGTACTTTATTAAACCCCCTTTGGAAAACAGCACCATTTATCTGTTCTTTCATAAAGTGTTTTAACTTAGACCTGTTTTATAAATAATATAATTAAGGCGTGGATGAATTGAGGGAAAGGTTAAAATAATTACATTTGTTAAGGTTAGTGATGGTTTGGGTTAGGAGGTCAGAGGAGCCACAGGGACAGGTTTAAGGACAGGAAATGATCGAGTTAATGGTTACAACATTATCAGAAATGAACAGCACAGCTTCTGTTGACTTCTTCCATCCCCCATATGTGCAACACAAAGTGAATCTAAGGTAAAGTTGTCGTAAACGTCCATTCGGTTAAAGAGCTGCATACAGCCCCCCCACCCCCACCCCCAAGATAAACTCTGATCGAATCGTGATGAAGCATTTATCTCTTATTACTGTGTGACACACTGGAACAATGCAATAACAAATACAACAGATCCATGTGTTTTGTGATAAATTGCACACATTTGGTGAATTTGTGTATCAGGTATCATTCAGAGTGAATCAGAGAGAGACATCACATTATCAGGCTGTCAAATTAACAACTCAGTGCTGTATAATTAGGCAGTTTATGAATTAACAGCTTACATTGGAGGGGGTGTGTCACTAACTTATGATTTCTTAATTTTCTGCAGTGATTTAAAATCAGCTGTTTTTCCAGTTATGGTGTTGGAAATCCAATCAGTACTTACTGTTATTGTATTTATGCAAGCACCAGTCAGCACAGCTTATTGGTTTTGGATCCCTGAATGATATCCCATGTTTAACTCACTCCTGTGATTATCCCAGAAATGGTATCTTCCAGGGTGAGGGTGTGGTCTGTACGCATGGCGGTTATTTTACAGACTGGTGTACCGGCAGCATTTTAAAATACACTTCTGGTTAGACCATGATGGATGGATGGATGGATGGATGGATGGGTGATGGATGGATGGATGGATGGATGGATGGATGGATGGATGGATGGATGGGTGATGGTCCATGCGGTTTGTTCAAAGTGGAGCTGTGGGACATAAATCTTAATAATTTGTTCTCATATTAACCCTGAAATTAATGATGACCACTTATTTCCCATGCGGTTTGTCCAAAGTGCAGCTGTGGGAACAGTTTTCAGTACTTTGATATTTAGAAGCAGATTAAAAGACAAAAGCAGAAGAGAAAATTATTCAAAATTCAACACAAAGTCAAACTCCTAAATTTCAAAGATCTGCAAGTTAGAATCTGCCAATGAAGCCAGCATTCAGTTTGCAGACCCCCTCCTCTGCCTTTCCCCTTCGGTGCAGTTGTTTTTATAGTAGATAGACCTGGAGGAATTAATGTTTTATTAATATGCATTCACAGTGGCTGCACGCGCATGATTAAATTGCTCACAATTAAGTACTACTGTGGAGTTTTGCACTTTATTCATAATAAAATAAATTGTTCAGTTGTGCCTCCAAATGCCACCCAAAGGCCTTTCTCTGTTTGAGGAGGCTGATCCAGGAGGATGTTATTAATGCTGTTCTTTACTTGAGCAGAAATGAAAGTCTGATATTGACTGGGGAGGAAAAGGCAGATGAAGGTTTAAGCCTGCTGAATCAACAAGGTGTCATAAATACCTGCGAATGGGTTTGCGGTCATTTGGTGTCCTGATTGAGTGCAGCAGTGTAGCCCGTGGGGGCTGCAGTCACGAGTATAGAAGTCAACTGCAGCAAGTCCAGCAATAGAAATCAGAGTTTGACTCTACTCTAGAAATATAGAAGTTGTATTTATCACCTTTTGTCTGACAGCTCAGTTCAGCCAAAGGGAAGTACACAGAAACAGAGAGCTGATACAGACCCAATCGTTTCACTGGGATCAAATTGTGGCAATAGGAGGAAAACTCCATCATGAAATCTTGAAAAGCTAAAATTGTAAATATAAATAAATATGATTGCTAATTGCCTGGTGTCCTTTTCAGCTTGTACCACTCAAATGTTCCCTGAGCAAATCACAAAGTACCCAGTGGTCCTGCTTTTTCTTTGTTTTATTCTCATTTCTATAACACATTCATGCTCACAGCTGTCAATAAAACTGCAGCGCTCATTTTGAGCATCGAGCCAGAGCTGCAGAGGGGAGCCTGTAATTTTAAAAAATGCAGATTTCAAACCGAGCTCAGCAAACAGCTAATCATCAAGCAAATATGCTGCTCTCTGTGCAGCGAGCTGTTTGGCTTGCCACCAAAACAGTAACTAGATTTCTCACATTGTTAAAGTGTATTTTTTCTCCTGCTGCATCACTGCATCAGATCTGAGGCTTCCTCCATCATCCAAATCCCACTTTAATACCTGGATTGAGACGTGACTTCAGAACTAGCGGTCTGAAAAGCTGCTTTATTGTAGGAGGCAACAATACTGAGGCAAGAACAGAACATCAGTTGAAACTGATCAAAATAATCCAAAAAGGTTTTGGATAATTGTGCTTAGTTACATCACATGAAAGGCTCTTTGTGGGCTTTTTAACTCCTGATGTTTCTGCTTCAGTCCTTTGATGAAGAAAGCTCTCCACAAAGTTTCTACAGTTTTCTTATTTGTTTTGTAGCTGATTGTCTGTAAGAGCCGGCCCTCATTTCAAAAATGACCTCATAGCTCATTTTTGCAGCCACGTTTTAGCACCAATACCTGTACATGAAAGTGGCGTGTGAATAACGTGTTCGGTTTTCTCTGGCAAATTCAGAAGAAATACATGAATATGGATTATCTAAGATTTCTGGAAAGTCTGTGGGGGCTAAATAGCAATAAATGCCTCAGGAAAAGCTTGAACATTAAATAAATAGACAGGGTCATACAGCGCTTTTCTACTGTACTCGAGCTTTCAAAGCACTTCATACAACATGTCTCATTCACACCTGTTCATACGAGCACTGCCGTATCTCACCCAAGGATACTTTGGCATGCAGACTGGAGCAGCCAGGGATTGAACCACCAACCTTCTGATAAAGGGATGAAATGGCCAGTGGCAATACTCAGGTAGGCTGTGGCATGGAAACAGCAAGGGGTTGAAAATGGTAAATGGACTAGTTCCAGCGCTTTTCTACTCTAGCTGAGCACTCAAAGCGTCTTATACAACATAACAAAATAAGTCAAGAAAAAATCCTCTGCACCTTTACACCACCTGCAGCCTGAGGCGTTTGATACGAGGCAGGATGGAGCCTCGCCTTCGTGCTGTGTACACTGAACTCTGACCCCAGCATCTGAGCGTCACAGCAGAAACCGAGACTCATCAGACCAGGTGAGTTCTTACAAATTATAGCCTCAGTTTCCTGTTCTTACCTGGCAGGTGTGGCACCCAGTGTGGTCTTCTGCTGCTGTAGCCCATCTGTTTCAAGGCCCAATGCATTGTGCACTCTGAGATGCTCCTCTGCACAACTTGGTTGTAGCAAGGAGGTTATTTGAGTTACTGTTGCCCTGCAATCGGCTCAAAGCAGTCTCCTCTGACCTTTGGCATCAACAAGGTATTTTCACCCAGAGGTCTGCCGCTCACTGGACAGTTTCTCTTAGTCAGACCCTTCTCTGGAAACCCTGGAGACGGCTGAGTGAGAAGATCCCAGGAAATCCCAGTTTCTGAAATTCTCAGATTAGAGCACCAACAGCCACGCCACGTTCAAAGTCACTTTCATCCTTGTTCTGATGTTTGAACTTCAGCAGGTGATGTCTGCATGCCTAAATGCACTGAGCAGCTGCCACATGATTGGTTAATTACATATTTGCATTAACGAGCAGTTGAAAAGATGTAATAAAGTAGCAGGTGAATGCATAAGTATAAGGATGTCAAATTATGTGTAAGTATATAATTTGACAGCCGTGATTTTGACTGATTGGAACTCTGTTTGGGAAAGATGGTTGAAGCTACGTTTGAAGTTTCCTTCAGTTTCAAAGTTCATGTACCAGCTGCAGAAGATTCACTCTGAGTGAAGAAGCAGACAAACAGTGAAAAGCTGAATATTTTAACAGCTACCACAGAGCACAGATGATTAATCAGTCAATCCCTCTCTCCTCTCAGCTCTGGTGTCAAGCAGGAAATCCTCAGCATTTATTCCTATGGAAATGCCACATACACTGATAAGGACATAATTGAAAACACCCCAGAGGGCCCGACTGTGTGTCACTCATGTTTCAGTCAGAGCTACAGCATCCCTCAGACTATGATAGAGCCTGGAATATATTTCTGCAGTGTTTTCTAGGCTGTTTGTCTTTCACTGCAAACCTCCTGCATATGTTTGTACTTCATTAACACAGTTATGGTCCTCTGAACCTGTTAGAGGTCATCATCTTCAGCACAGTCACACTGGCATCACTGAACATCATCTACTGCTGTTTGTCACCATGTTTGTTATTTTTACATCAATCTGATTCTTTATGCTTGCACACATAATGTATTTATATATCTATGTTACAGTATCAGGCAATCATCTGCAGACAGATGCAGGCCGACTTTTTTGTTTGCTCATTTTTTTCCAATTATTGTCTTTTTTCTATTTGGCAGCAGCATCACAGCTCTTAATGATTAGGAAATGGATCATGGGTAATAACGTGTGAAATGAATTGTGGTTATGCTCCTGTATTGGGGTCTGTAATTCACATATGAATGGATGACAGATGGGTGATGGATCTCTAAAAAGAGGAAAACTGACAGCTGAAATCAGAGGGTACAGCTTCAAAATGCACTTAAATACGAGGCCGGTTCTTTATAATTTCCCTGCCTGCTGCATTTGGAGCAGTGATCGTGGAAGATTAAGTCTTTCCCCACTTATAAGTCACTTACAGCCATAATAAATAACTGTTTTAGAGATTTATCAGTACTTTCCAAACTGTGGTCAAGCATCATTTTGGTAAGAGGAAGTAGAGATGAAGTTAATTAACACTGGGGCCGTTTTACAGGCGCTCTTTAATGACCGTGACCCCGTTACGTTTGAGTCAGAGAGAAAATTCAAACGGGTTTGGAAAGAAGAGAAGACGAGCTTTACGGGAATATTTGGTGTATCACAGGAGCACAAAGTAATCGCGACAATCCTCCACGACTTCTCCGTGTGTGCTAACTCCTCGACCATTCGCAGGAAAATTCAAATGTTCCTGAAAGATGAGAATTATTTTGTCATTTTACAGCCAAAATGACAAAACAAATCCAGGTTGTGTGTATAATACCTGGGTGATAAAGGGTTAAGCACTCAAATACTGTCTTGGTACAAGCTGTTCCCATAGCAGCCGGAGATCAGTCATCAGCCAGGGCCTCCACCCTTGACCTGAACAGATCCTCCTCCTGCAGGCTGAGCCTGTCCAGGCCCCGTGGGCTAAGGGTCCTACTCCTGCACTACTCCAGGTCAAAGCGCCAGCTGAGCTGGTTTGTGTATCAGACTAAGATGCCTCCTGGGCCCCTTTTACACCGAGAGGAGACCCCGGGGCAGATCCAGGACACGCTGGAGAGATTACATCTCCTGGCTGGATTGGGAACACCTGGATTACAGAAAGTAATTAGTAGTGAAGTAATGAAGCTTCCAAGCATCAACTGGTAATTTAGCACAAATAGATATCATATGTGAATATATGGTGAATTCTGGCTCCAACAAAGAAAGCTACTAAAATGGAGGCTTTCAAATGTCCAGAAACTAGTGGGCACAGCGGTGTGGTGCTGAGCACTGTTACCTCACAGTAAGGTCATTGGTTCAAATCCATTAACTCAGAGGTTGCATGCTCTCCTTGTGCCTGCAGCCTGCAGGCTGCAAGAATACTCCAGCTTCCTCTCATAGTGGCAGATTGAATGGTGATACTAACTTGGCCTCAGCGTGATGAGATGTGAGCATCTGCAGCTGTGTGACATTGTGTTTGCTCAAGAACGCACGTTCAAGAAAAGTCGATTTAAAAACCCATTCGGAGGTGGGTTCACTGTGAATTCCATATGCTATTAGTCCCACGGTCACATCCAAGGGTCAGTTTGGATTTTGTTTTTTTTTAATGGACTTGGGTTAAAACTATAAAGGAAAGTTAAGCATAGTAATACTTTTGTGATGTCCTGGGCCCTTATGACCCAGTGTTTTTGGTTTATGCTTTGTTTTGTATGGTATGTACCTTTTCTGGGTTTAGTTTGTTGTGACTTCTAGTTCTTTGTGTTTTCCTGGTGTTCAGCGTCTGATCAGCGTCTTTGTTCCCTCATTTGACTTCCTGTTTTATTTTGATAGTCGTCTGGTCCCTGTGTGTTGTGTTCTGTTTTGCTTCCCCTTGTCTTGTCACTGTAATTTGGTTCACCTGTGTTCCCGGCTGTGTTCACTTCCCTCATCAGCCCTCTTGTGCATTGAAGTCCTGAGTGTCCCCTGCTTGTTGTTGTGTCCTTGTCTCGGTTGTCATTGTTACCGGCGGGCCTCCTGCTGTGTGTGCGTGCCCATGCCAAGTCTTCAGTTTAGTTTGCATCTCTGTTTCTGGCACTCGTCCAGCTTTGTTTTTTGTGTTACGTTCAAGAGATTGAATCTTAAGTTTAATTCACACCTCCTGAGTCCTGCATTGGGGTCGTCTTCCTCGCCTGCCACAGCAGTACATGACAACCCCCACGTTTCCTCCACTCTTTAAGAAAAATGATCTTTTTCCACAGAATATATTTAGCAGACTATAAAATGCCCAAACCCAATAACAATATTCTCTCCGAGCTGACCTGAAAAACTGTTTCTGCTGATCTCAGACAGCACGTCTCTGGAATGATGAAAACTCCACCGGTCCATCTGGGCGGTTTCACAGGTTACAAAAAGGGCACTTGGAGACGTGCTGGGAGAAACATCACAGGTAGTCCACCCCCACCAAAGCTCCGTGCACAGCAAACATATTCCTCGACTATCAGAGAGAAATATGCTTTCTATTGTTCTGGATTTTCAAACTATTCTCCAACTTCTTTATTAGACGTGAAGTATTTATTTGACCTCTGCTGTGTCATTTAGGCCACTGAGCTCCACTTCACAAATGATTTTGATTCCAGGTCTGCAGCAAGAAAACACGGTACATGATTATAGCTACATGATTATATTGATCTCTCTCTGGACCACTGGGAGAAGCCCATTCACTCTCCTCTTCTTCCTCATTTTCCTCCGTATTAAATCTTTTCATTTTACCTGCAAACATCCACAGACATGAGAGCTATGTGATAACCTTTTTCTTACCTTGAAGTGTGGGTGATGGTTTTTCTGTGTATGAAGCGTGCATAATTGGCCTTTTGTCTTGAAGTGGAGCAGAGTTTGGTTCAAATCTAAGGCCCTTGTGGGAGTCTGAATGCGCTCTTTTGTCACTGTGGGCTGCAAAAATACATTTCTGAGTTTCCAGGTTTGCTCGAAGGCTGAAGAGGAGGGATAAACTGAATCTCCTTCGTATCAGTTCTCGGTGTTAATAATGCATCCCTCTATCTGAGTCATGGTGCACGCAGGCTTAGCCACAAAGTGCAAATATTATTCGGCTTAACCATGCCCTGCACTTCCTGAGGTGGATCCAGAGGTCTTGGCGGTCCTAATGAGATATGCGTCGCCTCTTTTTTCATTTTCAGTCTGCAATATTGCAACAGGTCCTAGTTTGTCCAAAGGCTGGCTGGTCCTGGGTGAGGGGCCAGGCTCGGAGTCAACACAGGAACAGTCTCCAGCTCTTTTTTTAGGATGCACAGAGAAAGGCACACTCTCTTTGATCTTAAGTGCTGTCTGTGCTTGAAAAAGACAGCACTCATTTGTTCAAACACTGGACAATAACCAGCAGCAAATGTTCCTATCTGTATTTCTCTTGTAAGGTTAATGTTAAGCTTCAAACATTTCTATCTGAACCGCCCTCTGGCTGTTGTATCATGGCAGGAAATGCTACCGGCTGACTAAAATAGAAAATAAATCTCATTCTGTTGGTTTGCCAAAAACGGCCTGGACTTTTGTAAGACTTTACAGTGCAAAGAAGCATTCTGTCATTTCTCGTGTTTCACAAGTACACAAAAAGGCAAAGCTGCATGCATAACAAAAAATACAATAATTACAAGGTTTGCTGCAGGCCTGCGTCAGTGTGCCTCGGCTTTGGCCCTGACACCACAGGGACAGACATCAGTGTTCTAAAAAGATATTCCCATATTTGGTGTTTTGATAATGCTGGAGAGTGTTTTACTTTCTGAAACTTTGAGTACTGCAATACTATACTACCTCGCTAAGGACTCAGTCACACTGCAATAAAAATAGGACGGCAACCTCCGTGTGAAGAGGAAAAATGTGCGGTTGCCTGGTGACTGCATTGAACTGTTTTGCTGTGACAGACTGACTGCTCTCTGGGTGACCGTGCAACACCCTCAGCCCCTGCACAGGTTGGCTGGTAGGAGGCCCTCTGCCTCCAAACAATCACGGTCTGGCTCACAGACTGCAGTCGCTCTCAGACAGCTTGGCGAGGTGAAGTAACAGTGGTCCCCGTGGTAATCTGCACTGACCCTGAAACTGGGAGAATGGCTCCAGGAGATTCCAGGAAAGTCCAGAAGAGTGCAGTCCTGGGAACAGGACCCTGAAGCTCCCAGGCCTCTGGTGGAGGACCCGAGCTTGGAGGAGAAACACCGCCCTCAGGGAGAGGGGTTTTTTGTAAATAGGCGCAGCCCCAGAACTTTACATCTTTAACTTTCTTATTCCCAGAGAACCTCAAACCAATAAATAACACTTACAGCACAGACTGGATATAACAAAAGAGTAGCGACAGTTTCATATACAATACTGTGCAAACCATAAATCCACATTATTTTCCTGTGCAGCTCCTGAGCCATTTATTCTAACCTGCTGGTTTGTACACATCTGTGAAGCTGAAGGAAATAAGTTCACCACTGAGTCCTGATAGCAGACTGTAGCTGAATAAAACTGCTAAATGTAATCCGGAGCCTGGATCAGAGCTCTGAGGAGGCTACACTTTTTGTTTTTTTAACTTCTTCATTACAGGAAACCTTCCACAGCTCCCCTTGTGTGCCAGTGTGAAAGCAAAGAGGCTGTTGCTGCACTGCAGTCAGTCTCAGTGGGACACGGGGCCAACGGTGGTAAAAATAAAATGTTTGACCAGAGCTGACTCATTTTGGCTGATTCCCAGACGAAGACAGAAATAGTCCTGGCATACAGAAGGAGGGCCAAATGAGAAAATAATATGGCAGGATTTGGGGAATTGAACATAGGTGAAGAGCAAATGTGAAACCTTTAGTTACCTGTGTGTGTGTGGTACAAAGTTACACAGATGCACTCACCTGACTTTTTCTCCCCGGGCCAAAATAAAAATGATCAGTGAGGAAACGCGGTGCAGGCTCACCTTTCCACGCTCTGCCTTCATTTAGCATTAATAGAAATGATCAATATTTAATGAAAGCCTGTGTGGGTTTGGGCCACAGGTGCTGAATTTATTATTTCAATACATCCTGATGGAGGACGAAGTTCTCAAAGGTCATCAATGCTGTGGAAAATGTAACTTCAGCTGCTGTTTGAGTCACAATGTCAGCACAGTTAACTGAAAGTCTGTGGTATTAATACAAAATATGAAGCACACAATGATTAACTGACTAACAGCAAACACGGTCCAGAGGTGTTCAGGTTCATTAACACCTGTATGACATTTTAAAGTGCAGACATCTGATGAAGAGTGCAGCACTCACAGCATCATCATCGTCACCCTGTAGATGGAGATAATTTTGACTCTCCATTCTTCCTTATTGCACTTGTCAGATTCACGTCACTGAGCAAAAATAGAGATGGTCACAGAAACACGATGTGCAGACATGATATCGGCACATCGTTTTACCCGAATGAGCCCGAGGCTGAAAACGAGGAGCAGGAAACGTATTTTCATAAATACACGTTCATGAGGTTCCCTTTATCCCATATTTTTAGTTTGGAGGTGTTTACTTGACAAAATGTGAAATTTCATGTCAGTAATGTGAATAAGTTATATAAATAAATTAAGTTATAAATATGATTAAATTGGACTGAAGACAAAATTTTGAGTTGAGGTAAATCCATCTCAGTCCATGAAAGAAAAATGTTCTCTGAGGCCTCGGAGACATTGTTTCCAGTTCACAAATTAATGATATTTAATTATGTTTTAACCACATCATTAATTAAAGCTGCTATTTATATTTGGTTCCTTGTTTTCCTTGATTGTTATTTTGCCTCCTTCAGTTTTTTATTCTGGTTTATTTGTCTCTTCTTTATTATTATGAAGCTCTTAGCTGATTTTCTTATTGTTTTGGTTCTTGTTGGTTTTCAGGTTCTAGCTTTCTGAGACTATGAAGGAGGTTCAACAAAGTCAGGCTTTCTTTGCTTTAGCTGGTTCAACAAAGCCTAAAACCCCAGCTGCAGATAAAAAGTGTCACAATGTTGGTCATCAACAAAGCTTTGTGCGCTCACATAAAAACATGCATTTCATTGCATTTCTGCATAAAAGGGTCCCTGTGTCTGCTGCCGACTCAGTCACAGACGTTATGAGATGATGATGGCGAGAACATGGTGATAAAAATCTATAAAGATCATAAAAAATACAATAGCAAAATGCAACACTGTTGATTAACACTCGAACAGTGAAATAAGCATTTTAATTCCAGTGAATTATTCTCAGGCGGACTCGCTCTCAGTGCTGCTGTTTATTTCTAAGG
The DNA here is from genome assembly GCF_007364275.1 of Archocentrus centrarchus. Classification (NCBI taxonomy): domain Eukaryota; kingdom Metazoa; phylum Chordata; class Actinopteri; order Cichliformes; family Cichlidae; genus Archocentrus; species Archocentrus centrarchus. Next base: position 1,620,673 of record NC_044355.1, on the reverse strand, counting down.
TGATGGCAGCACTTTGAAACTTTAAACTGGATCCATTAAAGCATCCTGCCCCACAGCCTGATGGAGGAGGCGCAGAAATCACAGATCAAAGTGAACGAATTTGATTGGCTGTTCTTCTTGTGGGTTCTGGGTTCTAGCAGCTGCCGTTCCAGCTTTAATAACAGCTCACTAACCCGTTAATCTCACTTTGTTAGTTTGCTCAGCATCTTTATTCCAGCTGAAGATTTTTGTTTGTTTTGTTGCATTTTAAATCTGAGTTTGTGTTTCTGTTTAGGTTTTCTGTTCTTGTATTTAAAGTTGGGATTTTTATTTCCTCATTATTCTGCTGTGACCTCGTTTCCTTATCGAGTCTCCGGTTTATGTTGATCACTTTACTTGTTTGTGTTTCCCAGTTTCTAGGATTCAGACGGTCATGTATTTACCTGAGTCCCTTTGTACCTGTCCCCTGCTTCAGGTTAGAATTAGTCTCCTTTGCTCATTTCCTGTTTTACTTTGTAGGTTTGTTTTCTGTCTTTCCCTGATTCTTCGATCGAGTTCACCTGTTGCTTATTGTGTTCAGCTGTTTCTTGTTAACCCTTCTGCATTCAGTCCATTATTAATGCATTTCTAAACAGTCCTGTCTGAGGTTTTCTTGCTTTTTTTTTGGAGTTGTTTGTACTCCTGTGTCCTGCACTTGGGTTCTCAGAAAGAACCACACTCCACACAGCAGTGTCACAAGATCTTGTAATGTGCTTCAGTGCAGAATGAAACCAAGAAAAGCACGGTTACAAATGTAACAAGACTCTTTTATGCCACCTGTGAATGTCAAACTTCAACAACCTACAACTAACGAAACCTGAAGCTGCTGAGCTGCCTGCCTACAGCAGAACATTAGATAACAGGTAAAGAGTTTTACTGATGTCTCTGTTAGAAAATACTAGAAACCAAAAGAGAAACATCCAGAAAATGAGCACTAAAATGTAGAGTCTGATAGACGTGATAAGAAGCTCCTTTGTCAGAAAAACGGTTCAGAGAAGACCTCGTTAGAAAACCAGGAGAACACAAGGAATACCAACATGGAAATAAAACACATCTTGGAAGCAGTACACAAGGAAAAGCCTGGAAAAATACCTCTGGGTCACTTTGTAATTAGTCTTAGTCTGCCTGTAATTCTAAGGTAACTGATGACAGTCAGAGCTGAGGTGGTGCTGTGGTTAAAACTGTCACCTCACTGCAAGAAGCTTCTGGGCTTGAACTTCCTGAATGGCTGTAACTTTGGCTCCATTTTCCTACCACAGTCCAAACTGTTGGGGTAACTGGTGTTCCTAAACTGGCCGTAGGTGGATGTGAGTGTGTGATGGTCTCCACCTGTGCGTTAGCCCCGTGATGGAGTGGCGACCTGCTCAGACCCCCCCCCCCCATGACTCCAAGTTGGAGAAGTAGAAAAGAAAATGGATTCATAACTTTAACAAATACACGTTAATATCTCAGAGCCAGCGTGGTGGTCTGTGGATCACATATCCAATAATGATTGTCCAGCTGTGTCCCAGCTTGAATCTGAATCACTGTAAAATTACAGTGTGCCAGCTCTACCAGCCCATCCATTTTCTTCATTGCTACTTTAATATCCTAAATACTTTATATTACAGTATTTTACCGTGTTTCTCTGGTCCACACACTGAGGGGGGGGCAAATTCCTTAGGAGCCTGTAGGTCACTGAGGCTATCATCACACAGGCTTCGGGTGATTTGGGGAGAAGGGTGAAATCTTGTTCTATCACCTAATGAGCAGAGAATAGCACCACAACACGGGAAGATGGTGAGGGCCCGTCTGGCACCTCGTTTGGTGACATTTTTGTCCCCGCTCAGGCTTCAGAAGGAAGGACGAGGCTGGGGACAGTCAAGCCCCCTCCCTCCTCTGCTTGTTTTTCCCCGGCGAGAGAGCCAACAGACAGCGAGCACGGGCCGCTAACGAGGGCAAAGCTCACTCACCGTGACTCTCAGCTCATCACGAAGGTCGCCGTCATTACCGGAGCGTGCGCTGAAATAAGTGAGAGGGATGCAGGTGAAGGAAAAATGATTAATTGTTGCACTATTTTCAAGGACAGAAGTGAAAGTCTACTTTTGCTCCACGGTGACTAATACAGAATCAGCCTCTCTCATTTTTAAGTTATTTACAATGTATTGGTTGAAGTGTTTTCCATATATTATTTTTTTAGCAGATAAAAGGTAATAGCACCTGTGCTGAGCGGTGACAGGCCGTTCTCTGAAGCATTTTAATGTTCTTTACAGTATGAAAGAAGTGAAAAGCTTGTTTTGTCAGACCCACTAATGTATGCCATTAGCAGTAAAATGAAAAGCAGGAGACCAGATGAAATAAACCTGAGACACACACAAACACACAAAGAGGCTGCAAACACTGAAGCTTTTACTACTAACACTCTGCATTGGATGTGTCATTTAATACAGGTGATTAATTAGTTAACAGTTAATTATAATGAATTAGATCAGCTTTGCACAGCTGCTTTTACCAACTTCTCCTCAACCAACCAACAAATATCTAAACTCTATTTAAAAAGTGATTTTGCACACTGAAGTTTTTCTGCCCGATTTCTATTTTTGATCCCTGAGACATTGATGAGGTGGATGCAGGTGATCAGAAAATAATTGATTCTTCTAAGAAGTATTGTAACGTGTGTCCGAAGCTAATAGATTTTATTTGTTGGCACCGCAGAGCTGTGATGCTGCTGCCTCAGCCCAGCACAGCCATTTATTTTGACCCAGTGCCACGTGCACAAAATGCTTTTTATGTTGGCCACACAGAGCTTATCTAAGTGATGCTGGAAAAGTATCAGTGCCCAGCTACAGATAAGGAGGTGAGATTTTGGTCCCTCCGTACGGCTGCCACAATTCAGCTGTTGTTGTTTTCATGGATGAATCCTCCTTCTCCTGGTTCGGTGTTGAATTTATTTATTTTAATATCACCTGATGATAACATTTATTTTTCTTGCTCACTGTAATTTATATGAAGATACAATGGCTACATTTTATTTTAGTGGTTTTTCTTTGCATTACACTTTAAATCTACTGCCTGCGGCGAGGTCTGTAATCCCAGAGGAGCTGAGGAGGAGCTGGAGTTGTTCCAGCAGACTGTGAGGTGTTTGGAGAATGATGTGGACGAGCTCGGAGAGCGTGTGAAGTGCTTTATGTAGCATTACGGCGAGATGTTGCCACACTCACACTTCCTGCTCGTCAGTGTGACCATGTTTGCTTTCAGGACTTTTTGAGTGGACAGAGATGCTAATGAAAAGAGGATGAACTGCACTAGTTACAACTGAAAAGTGTGATCCCAGACATGTTACTGTTGGCTACTGGAATGGATCACTGACGGGATTTGTCATTGCTGTTGGTGTTTGAATCCAAAATACACTTTGGATTCCTCCATCAGCTGACCGCCCTCTGTGTGACAATCAGCTGAATCTGTATCAGCTCCACTGCAACAAGGACAGATACAAAACATCTTTGCCACCTCATCCCACAATACCAGCATTCATTTTAGATTCGGGCCCCTAATTGTATTTAGATTTTGATTAATCGAATGACCTTCCTCACATTTTTATATTTTCTGTTTACGTCTTCCTCTTTAGATCTTTAACTTTTTTGTTCAACAGTGTGTTCATTTTAATGAGCTAAGTTGTTCATTTTTAATTGCTGTAACACAATAATTTCACAGTGTTTTTTGTCTTATTGTTATGATGCTTGCAAACATCAAGTTGTAAGCTTGTCTTTTTAATTTCTTAATAAACCATCTAAAGCTCTTCTTGGTGACCTGGTTTGTCTGGGATCCTTCTCCCAACACATTCCCGCCATGTATCTGATCAACAGGAAATTAAAGGAAAAGCAGAGTTTTCCTGCTTAAAACATCCCGTATCCAAAATCCAGACAGCCTCAATCATCAGCCTCATTCCATAAACTCTGATGCTGATGTATTTTGTGTTACACTGGTAACTACACACACACACACACACACACACACATCCTGTTCCTGCTGTGTTTTAGCCTGCTGGATCCTGGAGACTGATTTGCAAACTTGTTATTCCGAGTTATCGTTTGGGTGGGAATCATCTTGTAAACTTGTGAGTGATGAATTGGATATTTTCTATAGCGCGAACAAATGTAATATTTCCCACAGACTGAAAATGTTAAATTATGGTTCTGCAGACGCTGCTCAGTGATCTCTGAGAGAGTAGCAGAGTTATAAATGAGACAGGAATCCTAACAAGATGGAAATTCAGCTGTGCTACCAGCGCTGATTTCCCCACTTCCTTCATTTCCACATAAAAAGCTGATCTTTCCTCAGAGAAAACTGTAAACAACGAGATTGAGTGCAAACACATTCAACTTCTACTGCAAAATCATCTTTGCTGATATGGAAACTTTGTTTTATTAAGGTGTGCCTGCCCACATTACCACAGGCTCCACATATTTTTGACACTGACCCCAGGTGACAGGAGACAGCGTGTAAATGTGAAATGCAAATCTGCGGCACACCTGCAGCCCACCTGTGCACCACACCATCACACCAATCGTCTAAATTGAATGTAAGTTACTGCCTTGTTATCGGTGTCGTACAGGCTTGTTAAACCACTATCTTAACACCCACACACGCTTGTCCTTCAATGTCCTCACACTATTTTCTAGTCTCCAGAATTCTCTCTTGCATGCAGCCCTGTCGCTCATTATCCAGTTGTGCAGATTTACCACCCAGTTATTCCAGTCTCATGTCAGTTTGTGTTTGTTGCCTTGTCCCAGCTGACCCAGCCTCTTTTCTCTGCATGCTTAACAACCTGGCAGTCTATTTTTTGACCTTGGCTTGTTCTCAGAGCTACGCACAGACGACCAGTGGCCAGCCGTAAATCTGCCAACAAAAATTCAGTTTGAAATTACTCAATTATAACCAATTACATATTTATATAAATGTATTAATTTATATAAAATCACGTTTTTCTCTTGTATTTTGATGAGAGTGAAGACAGGCTTCTAGCCAGGAAAATTTCACAGGCTGGCGCTGAGACAACCAGGGGGCCCATGGGGTTTTCTGGGTTTTAAGTGGGCACCATCACTCTTGACTTTGAGAAGCACTGCCCCGGACACCCCAGACCACATAAAGCTAAATTTAAAAAAAACATATCTCCCTCAAAACCTGTCAGATTCATGTAAAATTCAGTTCAGGAGGTACCGAATTTTTTTATGGAAGAAGGGTCTCACTGTTGTCTGTAACATTTAATCAGAATATATCAGTCCGATCACCCCCCCACCCCCACCCCCATAATCACCCACTGGACAAATCCCATATTTTCTTATTATAAGAGATAAATAAAGCTTTTACAAAAAAAATGAAAATGACCATAAAATGAAAGTTATTTTACTTCAGCTTTTGGAAAATGACAGGCACGGACAGTAGGACCTGAGTGCTATCAGCTAAGAGGTCTGCCAGGGGCGGGGTTTGCTGTGCCCACCTCATCAGCTTCCATTTTTGATTGGTAGATGAGACCCATGAGAGTTTAAGTCACCTTTGATTCTTTGTGCACTACTGTGAGCATGGTTACACAAATGTAAACATTTTTGCAGTGGCTACATTTTTAATATAATCTTTGTGTTTGCGTGTTTATGTCCCTTCTGATGTTCCTGTGAGTATCAAATATACGGCTTCCATTGGATTAAAATGTTTTCCTCTGTAGTTCATTTTTCCACCACAGGAAACACACTTGAGAGCACGAAGCACAGTTTGCACTACAACACTGATTTTGCTAATGTGGGAAACCTGAAACATTTGGATGTCAGAGTAACATCATTATTATGCAAATGCTGATTCACATGCCTGTCTGAGGCATGAGCAGCAGTGTTGGCTCTATTGTAGTATTACAGAGACGTCTGCAGGCACTGCGGTTGTATCTGAGCCCCTAAAAGCCTCGAATAGACTCAATTATGCTTCCATCAGTATCCCTGTATCTCCTCTAGCTCCAAGCTTCTTTCTTCCCCTCAAAAAACCAAAGTATCCGAACGCCGCCCTCACAGAGATTCGATCCATTCAGGTCAGCTGTTGTGATACAGCCAAAGATGGGAAATTAATACAGCCACCAGCCTAATGATGAAATAAGGAAAGTTAATAGTGGTCAGTTCTAATTTCATGCTAATGTAATGATATTTGGATGGTGTTTAACTTCATTAAATGTTATAAACTAACTGGGCTCTTTATTATGCACACCATAATCAAACTGCAGCCTTTGCTCTCCACACAGCTTCAAAATGATGTTTGGATTCAACAGAATCATGAAAACACTCCAGAGACTGAATGATTGCATCTCATCATTTCTGCAGATTTGTCTCAGCATCCTGTTCACATCCTGTAGGATTCACATCCAGCAACTGGGAAGGTCACTGAAGGTCACTGATCTCACCTCTCTGGGCCTCATAGAAATGATCGCTGGACAAAAAATTAGTATGTTTGCAAAATTACCATCACATTTATGAAACGGGCACTTCAGGGTGAAGTGGAGAAAGCAGAGACGACGTTGGGGGAAAAAAGCAGGAGAAAGTCTGGCTGCAGTAACTGAAATAACAGGATACGAGCAGGAAGTCAGAAAAGAAAGTGTTTCCACCGGAGGCTGGAACAACAGCAGGTCGGGATATAGTTTTTAAAAGACTGCAGACCATAAGAGACGACCGCGGGTGGAGGACACGGAGCAGCTCGATCTGTCAGCCCGAGCTGAGGAACTCACTGCAATGCAAAAATATTGAGATTCTTCAGCATCTGTGGGACAACGCCGAGAAATTAGACTGTAAACATAAATCTGCAAATTATCACTCAGGATTTTGTTTTCTTTACATGCAATTTAATTTGTTGGTATTTGTTTAATTCCAGGATTTTATTTTATTTTTTTGGCCTAATGTGTCTTGGAAAAGTGTAAATGCTCGCTGAAAGGAAATAATAATAATACAACAATTAGTAGTAATTATATTAATCAGAGTACAAACACATATTTGTGTTTCTGATGTGTTATTTGATGCTTTGACTAAAATCAAGACCAAGAGGGAAAAAAGCATTTCACCTGCAGCATGTTTGCACAGGAGCAGCGTCTCCATCAGCCCCGCGTGGTACCAGTAACACACTCAGATGAATATATATCATATTACCTCACCTAAAAACAGAAGAAAATCCATTTTTTTAAAAGGGTTACATTACGGGATGGGGCAGATGCTGCAAAGACAGATGAAATAAAAATGCATCTCTCACTCTCGTGAAGTGGTTTTCCTTGCATATGAGATGAAAAGCCAGGAGCTATGAATATATTTATTGATGGGCATTTCTTTGTCCAGTACCGCCTCATTTTCTGCAGAGCTGAGCTGGTTTATAACACAACAAATCATTTTGAGGAATATTACACTGGTGCAATAAATCTCAACAATAAAAAGTGTCATTGCTCTGCTATCTTACAGCAGTAAGTCAGTCAGGCTTTTTTTTTTTTTTCTGTGTTGCAGTCTGTTATTAATTTCTGAAAAGTTGGTGTTTGGTGTCAGTGTAATATAAGTGATTCTCTATGAACAGTTTGAAAGACGTCACATTCAGTTTCACTGAAAAGAAAGTACGCCGTGTCCTAAAGCTGAACCTTTTTAATGCATCATTCTGCTGCACTCTCACCGCCGTCTCTGACCTGAATATGGAAACACGGATTTTATTCACATGCAGATTTTAAGTTGTCCTGTATTTTTGAATGCAGCGTTCAAGGCTGCGCAGAAAAAAACCTTAACTTGATGTCAGCGGACATTCTTGGTTTTAATAAATGAGCCGATCTTTGAGTTTCTGTTTGGTGCTTCTGGTGTTTGAACTTTGGGATTTGAATGCATTATTCTAGTAAAATGTGTTTGATTTATGGTGATACTGAGTCTTGTTTTTGATTTATGGTTATTTTAATGATGAGTTTCTGTTTTGCAGTCCAGCTTTGTTTCTTTTTTATAATAAGCAGCAGTTTAAGTTCCCTCGTCTGTCTCTTATCATGTTTAGTCTGAGTCTTCCTCTCTCTGTGTTTAGCGTTTGTCCTTTGGTTACTTCCTGTTTTACTTTGAAGGCTGGTTTCCTGTTGTGTTTACTGGTTTTCACTCCTTTGTGAAAATCAGCCCCACCTGTGTTGCTTTGTTTCAGCTGTGCCCCATTCCCCTGTTGTCTAATGAGCCCTCTGTGTTCCTCTTTTTTTAATTTTTAAATTTCATGGTTCTTTGTGTTTTTGGATTTCTGAGTTCTTTCCCTTTTGAACTTTTACTTTTTTATGCAAATTAGGACGATGAAAAACTGATACAAGAAAGAACAAAGTAATAATCAGTGCACGTGTGTTTGTATGAATATGCATGTATGTGCACCTGTTTGCATCCTACACTGTTTGACCTGAGGTCTGCACTCAGACGCAGGATTTGAGGGTGAACCTGCTTTTTCTGTACCACCAGGTTATATCACCATGGTAACTTGATATGCCCTGGTAAGGAACATAACCTGCTCCAGGGGAGGATACTGACCAACATCATCACCATTCCTGGAAGACCCCTCAGACCTCTGTGTGGAGATACACTATATTACCAAAAGTAAGATAAGATAAAACTTTAATGATCCCACAACGGGGAAATTTGCATATTACAGCAGCTCAAGTTCAGAGAAGAAGGATGAATAAGTATCCACTCACCATCCAGATCACTGAATCCAGGTGTTCCAGTCACTTCCACAGGTGTATAAACCAGCACCTAGGCATGCAGACTGCTTCTACAGACATCAGTGAAAGAATGGGTCGCTCTCAGGAGCTCAGTGAATCCCAGCGTGGTACCGTGATAGGATGATACCTGTGCAACAAGTCCAGTTACTGCTAAATATTCCACAGTCAGCTGTTAGTGGGATTATAACAAAGGGGAAGTGATTGGGAACGACAGCCATGAAGTGGTAGGCCACGTAAAATCACAGAGTGGGGTCAGAAGATGTTGAGCGTCATAGTGCACAGAGGTCACCAACTTTCTGCAGAGTCAGTCACTACAGACCTCCGACCAGCTAAACGCTGTGACTGATGTGATGTTTTTCTGCATGTGATCAGCTCAGAAACTATTTCTGCCCCTCATGCAAAGACTTTTTATGATGATTGCCTGACTCAGAAATATCTGTACCTCTAGGCCAACTCTTTCAGAGACTGTCTTTTGTGCCCATGAGCTTGCACCCCTACAGTAGCTACAGTGAACCGTGCTGGTGTGCGTGCCCTTCCAAAGGCACTTTATGTTGCTTTACCTGCACTCACAGAGACTGTTACCCTGTTTGGAGTCTCCCCTGTCCCTGCACTCATACCTGTTCCAAGGGTGGGGTCAGTTAGAGCTCAGCTTGTCCCTGCATCTTTTCCTGTTCCCAAGGTGGGGGTGGCTAAGGTCCAGCCCGTCTCTGCACCTGTACCTGTTCCCAGGGCGAAGACCGTCAGGCCCCAGCTTCAGCCTCAGGAACCAGCAGAGGGCCCCATGGAGCAGCCCCAGTCGCCAGAGGAGACAGCTGAGCACTCTGAATCAACCGAATCATCCGAGTTATAAGTCGCCATCATGTGAGTCTTCAGTTTCACCCGATCCTGTGAGCCAGTGAGTCCCGAGCTGCCTGAACCTGAGCCTGAGCCCGCTCCGCCTGAGTGTCCAAGACTCCAACGCCACTGGTGCCAGGTGTGTGTCACCTTCATCAACATTTCTCAAAGAGTCTCCTCCACCATCCACCCCAAAGAGGTCTCATCTTTGCTGCTGGCCAGCAAAGATGTCCAACTGCCTCCAGTGACGCCGGCCTCTAGAGGGTCTTTGTCACCAACACCTGCCCCCAGCCATGTCACCCAGGGGTCTCCGTCACTGTGGACGGCATCTGGAACTGTTATGCCTCTGCCACTCGCCTCACAGTCGGACTCCTGAGCTGCTTTGCCTCCACCGCTGGCCACCCGGCCAGCCTCCAGAACTGTTTTGCCTCTGCTCTGGTTCATCCTCAGCCTTCTCCCTGATTTTGCAGCTTTGTGCGGCCACTTTTTGTTTTGTTTTTGATCCCATATTGTGTACTCTTCTTGCAAGGCTCTTATAACCATCGATTACAAATTTACTTGTAAAGGGTTCCACAACCCCCCCACTATATATACAGTATATATATTAGTTGTTATATTATTATTGCTATCTATATATTCTCTTTGTTTGGGGTGGTTTTTACTCATCCAAATGTTTGTCCTTTCACAACATCTCGTAGTGACCTCAGGTTCTACAAATATCATGACTGCTCAGAGCAGAACTCAAACTCTGTACGGTTTTCTGAAATAAACAGTAAAACAGGTTTCCTGCCTGAACTATGACCCTGAAAGAAACCCTTTAACTCTAACCATGTTAACCAGGGTTAAATGGTGTATTCTCATACCTGTGTTCTCTTAGCTGTCTGATGTCAACCTGCTTTTCCCCTGTATGCGTTTATCAAAACGGGAATGCAGCCAACGTCTCCATTATCAGTAAACAAATGTCCATTAGCAAAGCACATAAAACTGCCTGCTGACTCATTATGAGCTCCCCACAGAGCACTGCAGGTGATTTTAATTTTGTATCTCTGCTTTGTCTCACAGATCCTGGCTTGTATTTGCAAAGCATTTCAAGTAAATACTTTAACATAATGTTAAATTGTCCAACAGCGATGTCACTAAGTGCTCCCGTGAAAGACTGACATGTAAATGACTGAAGAGGAAACTGTGGGAATTACTAGATGCAATTTTCAGAAAATCAGCAGCACATAGATTAAACTGTTGCTTTCATACAGAATTTACTGACTGAGAGAAACTCAACCATGAGTCAGATCAGGTCAAATCCAGAGTGCTTTGTAACTGTTTTGGGAGCCATCACAGAGCGGACCCATTCCAGCATGCTAGTGACATTAACAAACCATGATCACAAGGTGAGGCAGCAGTGGTAAAGATGTCAAATCTCACCTCACTGACTGAATAACTGAAGTACTCGTCATCTGTTGTGATGCTGGAAGAAAAGCTTGCTGAGTCAGTGGTACTCATCAGCAACATGATCAATGCTTTACAGACACACTAGTTTTTTATTTGCAACAATATGAGCAAATAAAAGGTCAAAAATGAACTGACCTCTGAAGTGGCGGTCAGATATAACACTGGCACGTGGGATGAGCAGTCACACGAAGCTGGTGTGAGCAGGATCTCCCTGGTGCATTCACATGAAAGGTGCAGCTTTGGCAGCATCTCAGTCACAGCTGAAAGTTTGACAGTGGAAAGTGTCACAGTGGAAAGCGTACTGGCAGCAGAACAGCTGATTTTCCAAAATTACAATGTCAGAAAAACATGACGAGGTTACAAACACGCACAATCCAGGCTGAAAGCATCACAGCTGCTGCAGACAAATCATTCAGTGAGAGGAGTCACTGTGCAGAAGTTTAGAATTGAAAGTGCTGCATTAATGTGAGTGTTAAACAGATGTGAGTGTTAGATCAGATATTAATGATTACGGAACAATAAAATTGCTTTAAAAGTCTTTGCAGCCAACGGGGAAAAAAAGGAATCAAATTCAGGAATCTGGTTTTTAGACTCATCAAAGAAAGACAAAAATAGGTCTGAGGGATCTTCCAGGAATGGTTCCCAGAGAACTGATGGGTTAGTAGGTGGTGACTTCACACCTGATTATCTCTAACCTCAAACAGAACCTGCTCTGAAGCATGGCAGCTCCACCTGAAGTTACCTGGATAAGATGAAATCCTGCTTCGTGGTACAGACCTCTGCTTAGAGTCAGGCTGAGGTTCAGCTTGAACCTTTGGGACTCAGGAACTTGTTCACAGCAAATATGTGTGTCAGAAAAAGATTAGCCTGAGGTTTCCTCCAGTACTGAGGAGACAGTGATCTTAATGTAACAGTTACAAACACGAGAGTTTGAGCTTGGGTTGTTCGGGTGATAAAAAAAAAAAGAAAAAGGAATAAACTGCAGTTTCCGTGCAGCTGCTGATAAAAACAGATGATAAATACACACAGTAATCAGTGTATCTAACCAGAACCAGAGAAGAAATCTCTTCCAGTCAGAGGTTAAAGTTTATGACCCTCAGCGGTGGGATGAGAGGTCCCTCAGGGACGCAGGGAGTGCTTGAAGTGCAGCTATATCTGCAGAAGGTTTCCAGGATTGATGAGACAGATAAAAACATTCTTCTCAGAAAGGATACGAGGTGTGACGGCCACATGTGGAGCTGGATCTGTGGTTATTCTCAACAAGTTTACATCATGAATATTGGTAGCTTTCTATGAAATCAGTTTTATTTTGTGCACTTTGAACTGCTCAGTAACTCTGATTAATTTATGTGACATACTGTAAGGCAGCATAATGACTCTGATACGTCTTTAGATCATCACGAAATATTAATATTAACATATAAATAAAGACTCTTGCTGCCTTTTAAAGGTCAAGAACAGAAAATTCCAGGATTGGTGCATTTTTGGAAGGTTCAGGAAGTTTGAGCCAAACACAGGTGGACAGAAATAACAGGTGAGCTTGTTTAACTGGATCACACAGGTAGAGACAACCAGACAGGCAGGAAGCAAAAACCGAAACCAGACAGAAGACAGCAAAAAAAAACCAACCGTCAAAGTAAAACAGGAAATGAACTCAATTCAATTTTATTAATGTAGCATCAGTTCATAACAGGTGCAGTGCAAAGTAAAGACCCTACAGTCGTCACAGTCCCAGGCTGGTCACGGCTTTTTCTCTGTTCTGTTTTCAACTCACCTGCTGCTTCCTGGAAGTGCTGGGCAGGTCTCCTCTGGCCCCACCCACTGGGTGGAGTCCTCCTGTTTCCCACGCTTCAGCCTGCACGCCTGTTGCTGCCGGTATTTAAGAACCAGCTCAAGCCACTGCTGTCTGCCAGACTGATGTCTTTGGTTGTGGTAATTAGGCTGCAGAGGTTTACCTGTGCTAACATTCCTGGCTCTTTATTCTACACCTGACACTCCCGGCTATCTGAAGTGTTGTCTCTCTCTGTGGAAATCTTACCTGTTGTCTCCACCTTTCTCTGGAAGAAGCAGCTCAGTGTTCACCTACTAAGTCTACCTGCCTGTCCACCTTCCACCGTTGCTCTCCACCCGAGGAACTTTGACCAGTCACTCCCCTCAGAGCTCTGACCTTGGACCAACTCCTATATGCAAGTTCTCACTTTCCTGAACTGTCCTGGCTAATCTACCTCTCCCCTGTGACAGACCACACCTCTTCAGGTGTGAACATGAGCTTCAGTGTTTCTCTGGCCCAGTTGTTGTCCTTCTTGCCAAAAATCCTTTAAAAAGGTGTTGGTCTCTGGGTCCTGCTTCAGAGTCCTGAAATTAGAATTCAGACGATGTTCAGATGAACAGACACACTGAGGAGACGAGAATAATAAAAACAAGCACTAAAACTTAAAATCATTACAAAAACCCAGAGCCGTGACAGTTTAATATACTTTGGTGTAAGATGCTGCAAAGAACTGCAGCTTTGTTTTAAAAAAATCATCTCCGTTATCGATGAAGTGAAATTTAACCAAGTGACAGAAAAAATGCTGAATGTCATCATGCAGCTCTTTTCGACATGTTTTTCACTTCTGTGATGAAATCTCATCGACGGTTCAGAAAGCTGAAAAACGAGCGGCACGTTTGAGGAGCGTCAGACGTGCCTGTGGCGCAGCGTGCACAGTGAACCCGACACTCCACTCAAGAATCTCTGAATTCTTGAACTGACGGCACTCAGAGAACAGAATTCACCGCTGATGTTTCGGGAACGCCGGTTTTCCACCTGCAACAGACGCCAAACCAGCAAAAACAGTGCAGATAAAACTTTAATGATCCCACGACGGGGAAATTTGTGCATTTAAGCTGCTGCTGTACACTTTCATTAGCAAAATCCACCCACAGCTTAACATAGTTGTACTCTGTTCTATGAATACGTTTACAGCTGTGTCTTTAACATCTGGATCGAATGAGCTTCAAACATGGTTACATTTTATTGTGCTAGATTTTAATGTATCTTAAGATTTAATTCCCACTGAGCGGTAACAGAGAAATTATGCATGTAGAGGCACCCAAAGACTGTTGGATAGAAATCCTTCTGTAACAAAGATGGGAGCTCTCCTGCTCCTCCCACCAAATGAGCAAACATCTGCAGCACTGATGTAAATGCACAGTTAAGGTTAAGAATATATTAAGAGGTTAAGAGATGTAGGTGGGCGTCCTTCATTTTATTCATGTGAATTCACATGAATTTGTTTCAGAGGATCGGTGGGGTAGGTTTGAGGTGCTGACTGTATCAGCACGAACTGTATGAAGCAGTATTGTTTAACGTGGTGCATAAGTATAACCTGCAGAGAAAACTTTGTTTGCAGGCAGTGAAGTGGACAAACTGTGTAATGACGGCTCGGCCCTTAATGAAGCCAACTAAATCTGTATGACACAGGGAAGCTAGCTCCCTGTGTCAGGCCTGGGAACAGTTCTGAAAGGGTCAGCCTCCTCCTACTTAGGTCTGGTGGGGGGTGAATCCAAGAGAGACCAAAATGAGGCAGAAATAATGAAAACACCCACACAGAGAACTTCACCCAGCAAGAGGTCCTTTCACTGGAACTAAGGGGCCGAGCCCAACTCCTGACAACCACCCCCACACCATAACCCCCCCTCCACCAAACTTCACACTTGGCACAATGCAGTCAGACAGGTACCGTTTCCCTGGCTACCACCAAACCCAGACTCCTCCCTCAGATTGGCAGATGGAGAAGTGTGATTCATCCCTCCAGAGAACACGTCTCCACTGCTCTAGAGTCCAGTGGCGGCGTGCTTTACACCACTGCATCAACGCTCTGCATTGAGCTTGGTGATGGAAGGCTTGGATGCAGCTGCAGCACCCATTCATGAAGCTCTCACTGTTCTTGAGCTGATCTGAAGGTCACATGAAGGTTGGAGGTCTGCAGTGATTGACTCTGCAGAAAGTTGGTGACCTCTGTGCACTATAACCCTCAGCATCCTCTGACCCCACTCTGTGATTTTACGTGGCCTACCACTTCATGGCTGAGCTGCTGTCGTTCCCAATCGCTTCCACTTTGTTATAATCCCACTAACAGCTGACTGTGGAATATTTAGCAGTGACTGGACTTGTTGCACAGGTATCATCCTATCACGGTACCACGCTGGGATTCACTGAGCTCCTGAGAGCGACCCATTCTTTCACTGATGTCTGTAGAAGCAGTCTGCATGTTTAGGTGCTGGTTTATACACCTGTGGAAGTGACTGGAACACCTGGATTCAGTGATCTGGATGGTGAGTGGATACTTTTGGCAGGATAGCGTACTGTTCTCTACTATAATCGCTCTATGATAAACCACAATCACATATCATCATTTACAGCAAAATATCTTAAAGAAAAGTAAAACGTGCATGATCTAATAAGTAGATTTTACATTTCATGTCAATACATTGATTATTGTGTGTTTTAATGCTTTAAATGTATAATTATGAAGCTATCAGACTGGTGTGGTGTCAGCAGTGTTGTGAATGCCATATCAAAGAATGAGACACAGAAACGAGCTTCCTCCAAAGGTGGCTCAGCTCTCCTTTGAGGATGAGCAGTTCCCTGGGGTGCCTGCGCTGCGGGGGGTGGGGGCCACGGTGGAGTGGTTGGTGGGGACGGGGAACTGTATTTCCAACTCAGGCCAGCATGTCCTGTCGCTTGTTTGTGTCTATTGTTGAGTGAATGGACGTCTAGTTTGAGTGGGCTACCCTCTGCGGTGGGGGCGATGGCGCCAGTCTCAGGTGCTGCAGTGCTCTGGGATGCTGTCACCACGGCCCTGGGCTCACCCCTCCCTGCCCTGTGCTGGGGTGTGGGAGGTCGGGGTGCCTATTGAGCCAGTGGACAGCTGGCTCTCTTCTTCCAGGTCCCCCCCCCCCCCCCCCCCCCCCCCCTTCCTGGTCATATCTCCCCCCCCTCCACACACAGTTTCTCACACACACACACACACACACACACACACACACGTAGGGTGGAGAGGCTACGTGCAGAGCCACGCGGCCACTTGCTTCTCTTTTTTTAATTGCACTATAGTCATTATAATTCACAACACATACACACATACTACACGATACACATAGGACCTTTGGGGCAGGCATGTTACATAGAGGTTGATGAGATGGGGCCGCTGGCCCCATTCAGATCCTCTTTACTGTCTGTCCCCAAATTTTATTTGCACTTTAGACATGGAGGGTTTTGGGGGGGCAGTGTGGGCGAGCACTGATGTCCAACAGTTGGTGCTTGTGGCACAACTGCCCTCTCAATTTTAACTGCACCCTATACACCTCATTCATTCACAACATAAACACATACACTTACAAGTTGGGCGGGGAGAGGGGGGGTGGGTCATCTCACACCCCGATTTCTTACACCTCGCCCGGGGTGGGGGTCGGGTGGTTCCTTGGGGCCAGGCTGGCGGCGTCTTGGGGTCACTGTTGGCCCTGGGGTAGTTTCCACTCGCCCCATCTTCAGAGGGTGGGTAGCTATGGATGAATGTGTGTCTTTGTATTTGTCACAGTCTTCGTGAGTATGGGTGGGCGAGTGGATGTGTACGTATGGTGTATCTATGTTTATATGCGTGTGGGTGAGTGTGTTTGTGCATAAATGTGTACACAGGTGTGCTTGCGGGTGTGTGTGTGTTTGTATGCTTGGCTGGACCTGGGTCTGGGCCTGTGCCTTACCTCCTGGCCGCTCCTTGCTGGTTGCCTCTCCCCCCCTGGGGTGTGGGTACCTCCTGGTTCCTGGGTGGGGCCGGATGTTCTGATGTGGGTGGTGACCTGCTTCCCTGGGGGCTGCGGCGCGGGGCTGCATTGGCTTCTTCAGCGTAGGGGGGGGCTCTGTGGTGGCTCGGGCGGCCCTCGGGTGCCGGTGGCCCTGGGGCCCTGCTGCCGGCCGTGCGGGGGGCTGGCTGCTGGGGGGGGCTGGCTTCTCGTTGCCTCAGGTTCTCTGGTGTCCTTGCTCCTTGACTGCGGGGACTCCGTCTGAGACCTCCCTCCCCCGTCTGCTGGGAGGGGTGTACGGTTGTCTTTAGAATGAGTGGCCGCGGGTCTTCGTAGGTCTTGATGGGCTGCTGGTGGCCTGGGCTACCTGGGGTTCTCTTTGCCTGCCTCTAGCTTCTGGTGGGCGGGGCTGAGGCTTTCTGCCTTCATTGATAAGCACATTTTATGACACAAACACATACACCCACATAATAACACAAATGGTTGGTTTGTGTAACTATGCTTCTTCTTTTATTTTGTTTTCCCCACACAATCTTTAATTTTGCAAATATTGTCAATATCTTATGTTTAACAAGTGACGAACTATTTGGTTTACCTACTTGCACTCTTTCCTGTTTCTTTTTTCTATTTTTCTCCCCTTTTTTTTTCTCTTTTTCCCTCTTTTCCTTTCTCTTTTCTTTCTTTTCTCTTTTCTATTTCTTAAGCCTGTCATTTCTGGCACAATGTGTTAAATAGCATGTTAAAAATAATTCAAATAAAATAAAGGGTCACACAGTAACAAGAGGAGCCTATAGAGAACCTATAGAGCTCATCTTGAAATAGCAAATATGTTTGGCACAACAATGCATTCAGATCACAGTTCTGTTTGCAAGATCTGCCAGACGTGACAGGCTAAAAAAAAAAAAAAAAAAAGTGGACACCTGGTTAGGATGTGTCGATACCTTTCAGGCGACGTGTTTCAGACATGTCCAACCAGGACGAGGCCCCAGGGCAGATCTATAGGGCATGCTGGAGATTACATTGCATCTCTCTCTGCTGGCTTGATGTCCCCCCCAGATAAGCTGGAGGAGGTGACCAGGGAGAGGGAGGTCTACATCGCTGCTTAGACTGCTGGCCCACGGCTTGGACCCAGATAAGCAGCAGAAGATGGACGGACTTTCTTCCATGTGTAAAATTATATTGAATTGCATCGTATTAAAACCTGAAATTAACATTAAGGAAATGCAGTCTCCACACAGCATTACTGAGGGAGTGTAAAGAATTTGCTGTTACACTAAGATCATAATTTCAGACTATAAATGGTTCATTCGAGCAAAGGTGATAAAGAGCAAACTGCTGGGATCTACTGTAAGGTCTGAATGTGGGACCTTTTGAAATTAGGGCCATGCTGTAAGTTTAAACCTCTTGTTTACATGGCACGTGTCATGATCCTGGGCCTTATGCCCAGAATTTTGTGTTTTCCTTCTTATGACTTGAAGTTATGGTGTTTCTTAGTTTATTCATTTAGTGTCTCAGTTGTTTTGTGTTCCTTATTTCTTAGTTATTGATAGTGTTCCCTTTGTGGTGTGTCAAGTCTGCGTTTCTGTCTTCGTCTAGTTGCTTCCTGTTTTATTTTGTCAGATCTTGTCCCTTGTGCTATGTGTTTAGTTTTACTTCCCTTTCTCGTTTGTGTAATTAGTTTCAGCCGTGCCCTCTCCTGTCGCCCATTGCCTAATTACCTTGTTGTGTATTTATAGTCTCAGGCTTCCCTTCGTCCTTTGTCGGATTGTTGTTGTTTTATGGCTGTGTCTGCTCTCTGGCTCCATGTTTCCCTGATATTTCTAGTTTGTTCCCAGCTTAAGTTT
Organism: Archocentrus centrarchus; assembly: GCF_007364275.1. Classification (NCBI taxonomy): domain Eukaryota; kingdom Metazoa; phylum Chordata; class Actinopteri; order Cichliformes; family Cichlidae; genus Archocentrus; species Archocentrus centrarchus. The sequence continues at coordinate 1,602,022 of NC_044355.1, read as the reverse complement.
ATTTCATCTGCTTGCCTCATCTTCTGGTTCCTGTTGCCACTGCACTCCTGCTTAAATAAATATTCACTTCTCATCACTCTTACCTGCCGTCTCCTGCGTCCTGCAGTTGGGTCCTCACCTGCATACGCAGCCGTACAGCCCGGTCACGCACCGTGACACACGGTCCAGCTGGAGCGCTGCTCTGTCATCATGACAGCAGCACAAAGCTTGACGTCACGCCATCCCATAATGAGACGAAATGAGATGAGATTAAATGCTTCACGGTGATCGCAGCCCTGTCGTTATGACAATAACAGGAAGGCTCATGTCATACAAATGAAAAATTAGATTATATTTCATTACTGCGTATTTTATCACAGCAAATTTGTTTTGTCTGGATCGGTTCGAGTTATTTGTGATGAATGAAAGAAGATGAAACATTTATGTTTCACAAAAACGGCACAAACATGAAACGGCAGCGAGATGGTCGTTTAAACCGCACAGCCTCAGTGTGACATCATTTGTCTTGTTTATTAATCAGTCCTCTTGTCGTGATGACGATGACAGAGCTGAGAGAGAAACCGGCATCGTGTTATCTCACCCAGATGTTACACACATCTGTCCATCTGCAGCCTGTGACAGACACGGTTCCCCTGGCAGAGCACGTATTTCTGCATATGTGTAGAAATAATGCATTTTATGGGATCTACACCTTAAAAGTTAATATTTCCTTTATTTTAAGGATTTTGTACAAAAACTGAACATTTATAGATGTAGTGTCAAGATAAAAGCATTAAAATATAGGATTTAAAAATATATAACAAGCTAAATTATGAAATAAATCCTATTTAGATTTTAGACTGAATGTAGAAGAAGTAAAAAACTTTCACATTCATGCCACAGAGCTAAACTTGAACTCCATCTCTGAGCCTGCACTGTTAAACAGAAGCACTTACTTCCATTTCAAATCTTGTTTCATTCCTCATCAACTCTGCAGCTGATTGGAGCCATAATGAGTGAAAAAGTGCGTTCTTTGTCTGCAGGATGTGGTGACAGAACACTCTGCTGGCAGTACATCCTCTGATTTGCATTCTAATTAGCACTGTAGCAAAATGGCAACAGTCTCAGAACTGTTCTTACACCTGCACACTCGCTGCTAATGGTTAGACGCTTTTTGGAGAGAAAACTTTCAGGTTCTTTTAGCCGTGACAGTTTTTGCCTGATGATAAAGTTTTCCACACAGTTTTAGCACATGCAGAACAGTTTCACAGGCGTATGAGTAATGACTACGACTCAGATTTAACATGCGTTTAATTAGATAGAAGATAGTTTAGACTGCTGAGTTGCCCAGCAGAAAGTCTTTTAAATCAGCTGTACAGAACACAGAGGTTTTCTACGTGGACCGCATCGGTCATCATGTTATTTATGCTCTATAGTAACAAACTACATGAAACTAAGAGCTGCTGAAACAAGGTTAAGAAGAGAGGTGACAATTAGTAAGCAGCAGTATGGTTTCATGTTGAGAAAGTCTGCTTTGAGAGTGAGAGTAGAGAGAAGGTCGGACAGAGCTGGTAGGGGGCCAAGAGAGGAACTGTGGTACTGCATGACAGAAGTATGTGAGGGTGGTGCAGGACATGTATGAGGACGGTGAGACAGTGGAGAGGTGTGTGGCAGGGCGACAGATGGGTTGAAGGCGGGGATGGGATTACATCAGAGATCAGCTCTGGGCAACTTCTTCTTTGCAGTGGTGATGGGCAGGCTGACAGATGAGGTCAGGCAGGAGTCTCTGTGGTCTGTAGTGAGAGCAGGGAGCAGGTGGAGGTATGCTCTGGAGAGAAGAGGAATGAAAGTCAGTAGAAGCTGAAAGGAGCAGAGGTAATGAAGGTAGGTGAGTTTAAATACCAGTACATACGAGAGGTGAAGAAGAGCGTGCAGGCAGGATGGAGTAAATGGATCTTATATAGCACTTCTGTGCTCGTGCACTCAAAGCACTTTATACAACATGCCTCGTTCACCCATTCATACAAGCACTTTTTGTCTAAGCGCTTACTGTCATGGTTGTGGGCCGGTGGCTCAGTGGGTTGGGTTCCTTTTTGTGTAGTTTTGTTTTGTTGTATTTTTCAGGTTGTGTTTCTTAGTTCTTCTTACACTTTAGTTTCTCAGTTTGTTGTTTGGGTGTTCTGTCTGTTTAGTTATTTGCATATTATTCGTGTTTCTCCCGTCTGCTTTGTTCCCGTGTCCTGGCCCTTCTGTGTTTAGTTTCCCTTCCCGTTGTTTCCTTGTGTAATGTTTGATTCCCTCTGTCAGGTTTTCTGTGTTAGGTCTGCGTGTGCTATGTTTTATTTTGATAGTCTCGCGTTCCTTGTGTGTTATGTTTAGTTTTGCTTCCCCTTGTCTCATCTGTGTAATTGTGGTCAGCTGTCATCCCACCTGTTGTTACTCCCCTCATTAGCCCTTGTGTATTTATTGTTTGCGCATGTCTTTGTCGGGTCCTAAGTCGCTGTAACGTTTAGGTTAATGTCCATGCTGTGTGTTTTAAGTTTTGAGTGTCTAGTTTCGAGTATTTAGTCTTCGTGTATCTGGCTCCTGTCCAGCCTCGTCCCTTTAAGTTTATTTTCAATAAAAGTTAAATACAAATCAGCTCTCGCCTCACGTCCTGCTTTGAGGTCCTCTCTGCCCTGCCTGCCGCACCAGCCGAGGTGAGGCTGAGATGGTTTGGACATGTGCAGAGGAGGGAGAGTAGATGTGTGGGAAAAGGATGGTGAAGACCTCAGAGGATGGATTTAGTGAAGGAGGACATGCTGAAGGTGGGTGTGACAGAGGAGGACGTTACTGTAGGGATCCTGCAAGATGGATGCAGATGATCCGCTGTGGGTACCCGGCTGATCAGAGACAGATTATGATTTGAACACAGCTGCTTGTTCTTCACATGTAAATCAGCAGTTTATTGTCTCCACACATCTTTACAGGTCGTATATTTAAGTCACAGGCTGTGGAAGTACTTAGGTACGTTAGTCTTTCGCCTACAGCGAGCTGTGGGCTGCTGGAGATGGACGCACAGCAAAGTAACTCGCTTCTTTGCACCACCGCCGTCCAATAGAGCTTTCACATTGCTGCTGATGCGATCTTTGGATTCATCTGTGCCTCAGTCCTCCTCACTCAGCGCAGTGACTTCCTAGTACTCCATTGTTTTTGGAGTACTGCATTTTTTCTTCTTGACAAACAATCAGAAGAAGCCATAAATTCTTGTTTGGAACGTGCGTGTTCAAAAGCTCCTATTGAACTTCCATCCAGTTTTCCATTACTCTTCTCTTCTTTTGCATGCTGAAAGCTTCCAGGCTGATTTGACTCCAAAGTATCTCCAAGTTATTTGGCTTCTCCTCGAGTGAGAGTCAACAACTCATAAATCTCAGCAGCTGATGAGGCAGCCTGGAAACATAAAGACGCTTCAGATAAATCAGGCTCAGCGCAGCCACTCTTCTCTTGGTGGCCCCTTCCTTCTCGAGCTGAGGTGCCATTGAGGCACTTCAAGTTTCACATTTCAGCGCAGAATAAATCATGCAGTAATCCCCGGGACAGAAAGCTGCCCGTGTTCTTGTCACAGCATGAAGCATTAAACGTGTTCCATCTATGCATGTGAAAAAAATCACCCTTCAGGCTCTTTTAAAAAGTTCACTGTGGGGAAAAGTTTCCTGCTTCCTGTAAGCTTCAGTTTCCTCACCACAGCACATCAAACTTTTCATTCAGGTTTGAAGAATTAATCGAAAAAAAAAAAAACTATTGGCAGAACAACAATAAGGTCTTTTCACACAAGCTATAATATGTGATTAGTGGCAGCTACACATAATCTGTATTGAATGGTGCTGCTTGTTTCTCTGCATCATTATTGTCACACTTACAGAGCTCCAAATCCCCTGCTGCTCAGGACCGCCGTGTCCCTCCCATCAGTTTGACACAAACGAGTCAATGCATGTGATTAATCGTTCATCATAATCCCTGGTGAGTTTTAAGGATTGCTCTGACCTTTGTCGTGGCAAAGCCCCCTGTTTACACTCTATATCAGCCACCATTTACATGTATTTAGTACCATTTAGAAGCAGTGAGTTCGACTATGATGGCAGATAAATGTGAACAATTTTGACTACATTCAGTGAAAGAGTAATAAAGTTCCTTCTTTATAAACTGATGCACGATAGTTAATGATTAAGTTTTGGTTTTGGCATAAACAGTATCAAAGATAGATGCAGCTAGGTCACCCACGTTTTTGGACTCCACATTTTCAAACTGCAACACTACTGTAGCGCTTTGGTCGCTGCCATGCAGGCTTTCTGGAGCCAGGACTGAGCATATTTGGATGCAGGCTTGTTTGGTTGGCGGGCTGCATCCATAGACTGTATGGGTTTATTGCTAAGACACAGATATCCTCATCAGTGCCAAATAAAATACTTTCACTCACCAAAACTGGAGCGCAGACTTGTTGGATGGTGTGTTAGTACAATTAGGTTAGTTAAAAGTGGTGAGGCTGAACTGATGCTGAGCAGCTGCCTGTGTCCAGAGACCCCATCACCCCACCTTAGAGTTGTTTCAAAGGGTTGTTTAGTGCTGTAAATTTGGACCTTTTAACATGGGAATCTTTGGGGGTTACTTCATGTTGGCTCCTCTGCATTGGCGTCATGTTTCAGCCCTGTTTGTGAAGTCAACTATGACTGAGGGAGGAAAAAAGACCTTAGACAGGATTGAGCTATGAGCTCATTAATATGTTTTAAACAGGTCGATGTTAATCACACCTTGGGCTCTTCCGAGCTGCCTTGGAGACGTCCGGATAAGGAGCCACTGTTCCTGCCTTTATGCTGTGGAATCATCTGCAGTGCATCATCACCTCCTTCACTAGAAAAAGAAACAGCGAGATGCAGCAGGGAGGAGGAGGAGGAGGAGGAGGAGGACACCAGTCAGAGGGAATGGTTTAAAAGTTCTGCATAGAAAGAAATTCATTGTGGGGGGGTCGGAGGCCCAGTGCTGCAGACGTGACGGTCCTTCTGAGATGGCATCTGCTGCCTGCCCTGCATATCTGCATCCACATCAGTGGAATATTGTTTGTGTGGGTTCTCGCTCTATTTCTCTTCTCTCACTTTAGCTTTTTATGGTTTTCAGACATGAATACGACACAATCGGCTTCACCAGCGTTACAGCTGGAACCCTCACGAGAACCAGCATCCTTTTCTCAACTGGACGTCTCTGCCACAGAGCGTGCTTGAAAACTGAAGACCGCGTGTATGGATTGTATGTCTGCATATGTTATCTGCGCTGTAATGTCTCTGATTACTCGTGAGAGGAAGGTTTCTGCGTGGGAGATTTAAGCTCCCTGCAGTGTCTGCACTGTGCAGGCAACAAAGGCGGCACATGGCGTGCTTATCTCTCATGTGTCTCTGCATCAGATGGTAATATTTTTGGAAATTGGGGCAATGAAGTAGGTATCAGATGGAAAATAGTGATGTTATATAGTTTGCAGTTGCCTGGGGTGGCAAGAAAAGCATGAAGGAGGTGTTGGTGCTTTTTCCTTTTCTGAGGACGGGCGCTGTGATTTAGCTCAGCCTGTTAATGCTGCTGATTCATACTAAACATATATACATACACATTACATATATATTACATATAGTACCTAACCAGAGGTTGTTATTCCCACAAAACAAATAACTTATTATTAATTGACTAAGATTTATTACTGCATATCTACTCATGTCCAGATTGAGTCCTGAGGCAGGGATCGATATCCGCCCCACAGCTGAATGAGCCGCGTGTCTTTCTGCGTCCTCAGGGAGAACGTGAGGCATACGGCTTTATAAAAATGGATCTGGTTGAAATTCTGCGTGCTCACTGCTCCTTGCAGACATGGTCCAAACAGCTCTGATGAAGTATTGATTTTTTATTTTATTTATTTTTTTTGTTGGCCCCGTCTGGGTAATGAAGATACCTTTAAGCACTGACAGAATATGTAAACGATCCTGCCTCTGCTGCTGCCGCTGTCTCGGTGCTCGTCTCCTTAAAAAATGTAATGGTCCCTGGTAAATATTAATGTAAACACAAACAAGGCAAATTGCCCATAGTGAGATTAGGATGCAGTGAGCAGAGCCGAAGCCATTTGGAGCACACAGTGGCTCAATAGAAATATCAGATATTCAAGAAAATTGACTTTTACCTGTGGTGCGTTTCCTTTGGTTACTTCTTTAGTAATTCTGTGAGGTGGTGTGTATGTTTCAGCCTAATTGCCTTATCAATCTTTTACAAAAAAACAACAACAATATGCCACAGGAGGAGGCAAACCTGTCAGCTATGCCCAGTCTCAGGGTGGCTGAGCATGGAAGGCGTCTGTCTATCCCGAGCTCCAGACAGCAACAAGAACGATAAAGTTAATGTGTTGTGTTTATTTATTTATCATCAGAAACACAAATGCTTCTGAGCGAAGGTCAAACCAACAAACAAACAAATCCGCCTGCAGAGTCACGACCAAAATAACTAAATACCTCCATAACTAACGCTTAGAGATCAACAGCATCTTAACCCCGACTTACTGCTTCAAACTGAAACACAGAGCAGGAGCTACAGGTGAACATATGTGAGGTGTGCTCATCAAGCTAGAGCCAATCACAAGCTGCCACACCTGCCAGGCGCCTGCATATCCCAGTCACAACTGAGGTGCACTGTGCAGACCTTTAATAAGGAAGTCATTTCATCAGGGTACCATCAGACTTCAGTGAAAATCCACCAGCTTCTGAAATGGATGCAAAGAGACTGTAACATGATGTTCTCTGCTTGTTAAGCTGGAAATGAAGTGGAAAAGAAGACTTCTTTCTAAAAATGTGCTCATTTTATTTTCCTAAAGCAGCTTCGATGCCTAAACCTGAACGGTGACGGCCAGAAGCTCACGGACTTCAGAATGAAATCCTGCACTTCAAAAATGTAACACATTGAAGGGGAACCAGTGCACTGATGGTGACCTACAAGCTGTGATGAGAATGTTTGCTCTCACAGCTTCACCTCAGCATTAAACCTGGTCCTCGGCTCAAGGGGCGGAGCTCCATTCTTCCAACATCATCTGATGTTTTGCTGATGGTGGAGGTGAGAGCAGTTCTTCAGTTGCTCTATAAATTTGTTAATAACTGACTCACATCATACTGCGGCAAAAACAGAGTCCGCAGTATCCTGGTGTTACAGCATACTGAGTAGTTCAAAACGTTTCCTGGTTTGGGGCTGATGATTTTTTATTTCCTGTCAGATGAGAACAAAAGATAAACTGTGGTGTGCATCGAGCCTCGCCATATAAAAGGGCAGATATGAGAGCACGCCAAAAGTAACACAACTGCCACCATATAATGTTTGAAATATGTGAATACATGACTTCTATTTTTAAAGCTCTTCAGTTCAAAAGACCCAACACACACACGCAAAAACATATTCCACCACTGCAAGCAAAACTCCCACATACCCCTTAGATATGCTTTCATAAAGCTTAGTGTAAAGGCAACAAACAGCAAGTACATTTCAGATTCATCCAGAACATCATAAGAGATTGTAGAGGACAAAGAAGTCTTTGTGTTTCTGAGGATGAAACTAATCTGGTGCAAAAGGAGGTGAGAGTGTGCACACGATGGGTTCTGGTATTTGTATACATCCAGAAAAATCGTGTGTGTGTGTGTGTGTGCGTGTGTGTGTGTGTGTGTGTGTGTGTGTGTGTGTGTGTGTGTGTGTGTGTGTGTGTGTGTGTGTGTGTGTGTGTGCAGGGATGTCTGATTTTCCTTGGACAGAGAAGATGGAGAAGCTGCAGCTTCTGTTGCTGTGAAGAGACAAACAGACCACAGAGTGTCTGAGAAAGAAGCGCACAAACATTTTTATTCTCTTTGTGAGTCTGCATACCTGAAGACTGACAGTACAGCACACAGTCCTGTGAAAGAACAGCCTGAGCCTCTAAAGGGTTTACACTAATGGAAGCCGGAGCAGCAAGGAGCAATATCAACAAGCTAAATGACAGCCAACTTAAAGTTGTTAGTAAAATAATCTCAGATACATAACAACAGGTCAACAGAGGGCGCTATAAACACAACCCTGCACACGGTGGAACATCTGTGAGGCTGCTGTTCTTGGACTTCAGTTCTGCATTTAATAAATTCATCCCCAGCAGACTGGAGCAGCTGCACAGCCTGGGTGTGAACCAGCACACCTGGAATAAGGACTTTTTAACCAACTGCTGGGGACCCACCACTCTCCCTCCCTAACACTCAGCACTGGGGCCCCACAGGGCTGTGTGCTGAGTCCTCTCCTGTTTGCCCTCTATACACGTGACTGTACACCGACTCATACCACTAACACCATAGCTAAGTTTGCGGTCGACACGGCTGTGGTCGGACTGATACAGAATGGAGAATGGCTACAGGGATGAAGTCTGCAGGCTGACTGAATGGTGCTGCACAAACAACCTGATGCTCAACTTCTCCAAAGCCAAGGAGACAATAACTAGCTTCAAAAACCAGAAGGAGGCTTTGGCTCCACTATACATCAAAGGACAAAGTGTGGAGAAGGAGCCTTTCTTTAAATTCTTGGGCACGTACATCACCTCACGTGGACGTCACCGAACCTGTGAAGAAGGCACAGCAGCAACTTTCTGAGGACACTCAAAAAGACCGATCTGTCCCAGGACCTCCAAGTGTGTTTTTACCGCTGCTGCATCACTTATGCATGCTGTGGTTTTCCAGCTGCACAGCTGCTGATAAAAAGGCTCCTCAGAGGGTCGTCAGCCCAAAGCATCACTGGCACACAGCTACCAGCACGTGAGGACCTGTAAAAGAGCCGCTGTCTATGCAGGGCCACAAACATGATTAAGGACTCCTTTCACCCAGGCCACATCACGCTGCTGCCCTCTGGGAGACGGCACGGGGCAATGAGGTCTCGTAGTCCAGGCTTGGTAACAGTTTCTATCCAAGTTCCATTAGAACAGTAAATTCTTCTATGTAGTAATAAAACTGTATGGTCCCCATTATTCAACAATCCAGCGCTGCTCCCTTTTTAACTTATCTATGGATCTTATCCTGTTATTTATTGTTCCAGTTTCTGTTTTTAAATATTAAATTCTATGTTTTTATTGTTGCTGGTTATTGTCTGGTTTTACTGTTTTGGTGTGTACTGTGTGCAATGGCAATAAAGGTTTGAACTGAACTGAATATTACCCTCTTTAGAGATATTTTGAACATTTTCAAATCATTTTAGAGAACGTCTGTTTACAGATTTTGGGCTACTGCATCTACTTCTTCTTCACCTGCTCCTTTCAGGGGTCCCCACAATGGATCATCTGCCTCCATCTTAGCCTATCCCAGCATCCCCCTCTGTCTGCATGTCCCCCTTCACTACATGAATCTTCTCTGTGGTCGTCCTCTTTTCTGTCAGCTCCGTATTTAACATCCTTTCTCCAAGATATCTACCTTCCCTCCTCCCTGCACTGACCGTCTCAGCCTTGCCTCTCTAAGTTTGTCTCCAAAACACTCAACCTGAGCTCTTCCACCCCTCCCTACTATAACAAAACTCCCTATAGTCCATGCAGTCCCACCCCCCGCCTTGAACCCATCTGTCACTCCTATAGCACACCTCACCACAGTCGCTGTCCTGATACATGTCCTGCACCACCCTCACATACTTCTTTCCCACTCCACTCCTTTTTGTTGCTTTCTCTTTGGGCTGTACTGCATACGTTTACAAAAGCCTCCTTTACTGTTCAGCTGAAAACACCAATTCTGAGTTAGTCATCTGATTGAGGCTTGCAGCTAAACGTGGAAATGTTCAACTCCTCTTTGCCTCTTCCAGCAAAGCTTGGTGCCACAAAAGCATCATCCTAATCTTATCTTGGAGGTTTTGTACCTGGTGCCATATTGCATGTTAAAAGTGAGACGTCCTACAGCCGTTACTCTGTGCATTCAACATTTACATCATACTGACGAGAGTTAGAGCAAACAACTTGGCCATTACTCGCAGCACCTAGAAATATCTTAAATAAATTCTTTCTGGCTGAGTTGTCAGCAGTTGGGTTATATTGTGGAAAATCTGGGAATCAATCAGCTAATCTGCGAGGCGTCCAGTTTAGCCAGCAGCTACCCAGGCCAAGGTTTACTGTTCCATCCTGAGGTCATAGCTTACAAACATAGATAATTGTGTTACACACTAGTCAGTGGCTGCAGGATTACACGTGTGTGATGCATCACAATAACAGCAACTGGATTACTTCCAGTGTTTCCCAGATTTGACCTGCAGGTTAGATAGTTGTTGGGTTCTGATGAGGAAAAGTACAAAATAATATCTCCACTGTGACACTAACTCACTGAGGTACTTAAGTAAATGTTCATAAAATAGCATTATAATGCTATTCTATTCTATAAATACAGCAAAATATTGCAATAGCTTACTAGTCTGCATGAAAGTATTGTATTTTTATATGCAGGGCAGCTGCAGCTCAGGTAATCATGAGGTCGGTGGATTGAGCCCCAGCTCCTCCAGTCTGCATGCTAAAGTAACCTTGGGGAAGACGAAGCCCAGATTCCCCCAAAGCAGACAAAGAGCTGCGTGTCAGTGTGTTTATTTGGGTGAATCAGACTGGGAGGAGAAAGTGCTTTGAGTGCTCAGCTTCAGTGGACATGTGCTATGCAGGTACCGGTCCATTTACCACCCAGATCCGATGTTTCCGACCTGATCACCCTCCACAGCACGGGGAGCCGATGATGGCAAAAACACTTCTCGTGGCTTTTCTGAAGGCAAAGAAGCAAAGTTAGCTGTGAGTCAAAATAATTGTGATTTATTATTTTACACTAAAGCTCAGGAAGGCAGTTCGATGAATGTGATGGATGCAGCTGATAATCGTGGATCAGGTTTGTTTTCGTAAATACGTGCAAGTAAAAATTCATTAAGGAAGTAAAAATTCTCACTTCGCAAGTGAACTGTTGCTAATCAGCGTAATAAGAGGCTGTCATTAAGGCTTCTGTGTGGGAATGCTTATAATTGTGTGTGTGCGTGTGTGTGTGAGTCTCGTACCATGTATAGGCGGACTGGCACTCAGTAATTAAAGGGCCCGTCTAACTGCGGTGCTTCCTCTGTCTGCCTTTAAGGTGACGGCTGTGAGAGCAGGTCTCTTTATGTGGGATGGATGCTGTGATTACAGCAGATGGGAGAGCTAAAACTGCCGGGAAATGAAGTGGAGTTTTATCTCATTATGTTGCCCTTTTATCAAGACCCACATCTTTCAGTCAGCCGCATCATTGCAAAACTTTTCTCCCCTTTTTGCTTTCAGACTCGAGTGCCCAGAAGCTTGAAATAACTTTGCTTTGTGGGTATTGTGACAAATGGCCTGTGGGTGAAACTTTGCAGATGTCACAGATGTATAGCCTGCTTAGACTAGATCAAAGGATAAATCTGGCGCCTCTGAATAATGCATTGCACCATGGGAAGCAGCGTGCAACTCCTGGCAGCTGAATTTTGGAGAACCAACAGCGAGCAGAGTGGAGATAGATGCAAAAAGTCACATGTCAGAAGACGGAGAGCTTGAGAGTGTCAGAAAGAGCGAGCTGGGAATTCCTCAGCCTAATTGCATTGTGTTTGAAATCCCCCAGTTCCCCAATAAGTGAAGTGCATTGGATATTATGAATGAGCAATTTCTTTTTCTGCCTACGTGGCAGAAATTGAATCGTTTCCTCCTGACAGAAAACGTTTCTCCTGTGGGTAACTGGATTTAGGACTCCTTTTAGCATCTCAGCTAATGGTGACAAACTATTCCAACTGCTTCTGAATGCTGAGGCGTAGATCAGAACCCAGTTTGTTTTTATAACCTGTTCCTGGAGCAGGGGGGTTAGGGTTAAAAAGGAGTTCAGCTGGGGTATCAGCCCCTCAGGGCTGCAGTGATGGACAGATGGATCTGTGAGAGTCTGTCTCAGAAAGGATCTTAACTCAAACATGATTTAGATGAACGAGGAAATAAGTGACAGGGATGGAAAATCAGTATTTTGTGTTTCTGAGCTTATCAAAAATTAATTTGCTGCTCAACAACTCAGCAGAATAATGTTAAACCTTGACTTTCCTTTCATTTCTTGTCAGAGTTTATAGCCTTTGCAGTCCCTCCTGACTCCTCGGGAAGTCTGGGTCTGTTTCCGCTTCTTGTCCTCTTTCATCTTTTTCTCGTCCTTTGGGGGAGAAATGTAATCACTGCTTTATGTCTGTCTGTTCATCAGCAAATAAGTCAGTTCAATTTAATGAAACCACAGGAAGAAACCATTAAATGTTGGATCTGGATTGATTTTTAAAAAATTGCAAAATAAGGCATTGGATGTGGTGAACAATGGGCTCCCTACGTTTTTAAATATTACAAAATACCACATTGCTTCTGCATTTTCTCTGTTTCTCCACATCATGAGTGTTATTTCCTTTCTTTCTCATCATCATTCACACACTGAAATATTTTCCAAATCTCAGCTCTAAGATTTTTGTCTTGTTTTCAGTCACATTATTAGAGATCCGGCGCTCAATGAATCCCTGTTAAGGATGTTGGCAGACGTTTGACTTCCAAGTCCACAAATAGTCGGAAACTTTACATAAAAATACAAATTTACAGAGCAGCTGCATCACTAAATGATCTGTTTCTGAAATTAACCAAAATAAAACTCACTGTGTTTTCTGTCCTTTGCTGCAGCTCCACAGCATAAAGTCCATGTGACGACTGAGCCCATGTGTGAACAGTTTTGGCCCTCTGGGTTAAAAAGAGCAGCACACGACAGCACAGAACTGAAGCAGACACATGACATCAAACTGCACATACTGTTTTGCATCCACTCCGCAAGTTGGTGTGCCAGGAATTTGAAGTTATGTTGTTGATTTTCCGTCAGGACCAGCAAGGAAAGCAGTGCTTGCCCAGTGAAACCTAAAAACAGTCATCAGTTAAAACCAAAGTGAAGGCGCTCGCTCTCCTTTCATCTCAAACGCTGTTATAAAACTGCCCATTTTCATCCATCATTTACATTACTGCCATCTTGTGGCCACAATTGGCTATTGTCCCTGGAAGCTCCGCTTGCCTTGGGTCCCATTGGAAACTGTGGTGTGTCTCCATTTCACAGGCATCCATCTGTCATTAACAATGGCTGGAGCTTGTCAAGCTGAGAGGCCATCAGCTTTTTCAGGTTGCTTGTGCATGTGCGATGTGTCACAATAAATCACAGATGTCTGTGTATCTGCTAGGTACTTCGGGGGGGTGAAGTAATAACAGAAATTCAGTTTGAAATTACTCACAAGTGTGCATAGTTACATATTTATATAAATGAAGAGTTCAGATGCAAAAGTTGCTAAATGCCACTATGTCAAAAACAGAATTCTTCCCACACATACTAAACGCCAATCAAATCGTGTTGCATCATAACCTGTTAAATATCATCCCTGACTGGTCTGAATTATCTGTGCGTTGTCAACAGCCTCTAAACGCCACTTCCCATTGCCCACAAAAGCCTCGATATCCCTAGAACCAATCTGGCTGGCTTTTGTTGGTGGTGATCAGATTATAACCACAGCTGAAGGTGAGCAGCGTTGTTTCTTACCGGTGAGGATCTCTCACGTGTTTCCAGTTCAATCAAAGGTGACTTTTCACTGTCTGTGTGGAAGAACTGGATTTAGAGGTTTCTATGAAAAAACAAACCCTGGATTTAGCTGGTTTTTCATTTGTTAAAAAGTAGGTAAATGACTATATTTACATTTTTGAAACAAAAGGCAGTTTGTTCTCTCAATAATAACCTCAGCATTACCTGTAAAATGAAATTATTAAACTTTATCATAAGAGCCAGATAAAAATGCTTTTCTAAAAGAAAAGTGTCCCATCAGATTTAGAGGGGTTTGCACATTCAAATGTATTTATTTATATAAAAAGTGAACTGGTATTACTCATTACTCTGACCTAAATTTACGGCTCTTGTATTGGTGTTTATGTCAAGTGTGTCACATATTGGCATTAGAAACAAAAAGAAGTCCAGGCACTTTTTTCTCAAGCTCCAGGGACCACTGCGACCCGGATGACTGAGAACCTACACAGACAAACAGGATTTTCTGGATTTTGAGGGGCCCGCAGCACTCTTCACTTTGGGAACCTGCTGTTGATCAAACATCCATCATCCATCCAGAATTTAAAACGTTTGAAACGACCTCAGCCTGAAACATCTTCAGCAGTAATGTTAATTTATTTAACCCTGATGGGGAATAATTATTTTTACTTTTGATCATTTGTGCACACTGGTAATACAGTTTTATGTGTAATGAGGTGTTTTCATGGTGTTTTACTGCTTCTTTTGCTAAAGGAACGGTTCTTCCCCCACCACCCCCACTGTCAGCTGCTAGCAAATAATTTTTGATAATATGATAGGTACTTAATAACTATGCAAGTAATAATATATTTCAATTCTTCAGCCAGGAGCGAGTGCAGAAAGGTGAAGACGTGCATGTAGAGTTCTGATAAAAATGATTTGTGTATGAGAACCTGGTCTCACCAGTATTTCCACAACACAATTCACTGCTGTGAAGCTAAAGACTTTATTGTATATTTGCTATGACTCCATTTCTGACAGTAAACATTAATACGAGCAGTGTTGGCTGTGAATCTGTGCTCTCTCATTAATGGCAGAAAACATTAAAACTGCCCTCGAAGCAAAGCTTTTAGACTTGAGAGAAAAATGAGTCTGTGTGTTGTAGCCTTATTTAAAAGTTAACCCTTTTTTTAATCTTACATATTCATGGAAGAACTGTTTGTCAGATGTATTCTCATATTTACCCTGAAAAGGATACAAAGGACCAGTGTGACAAAGACAGGAAGAGGAAACTTGTAACCAATTCTTGTGTTTTTATGTATTTTATGTCTTATTCCATGACAGTGGCTCTTTTTTCTGATTCAACAATTTGACATTTTGTATGAACCATAAGACATAAAGGCTCACGTGCTGCACTGTTAGGGACTGTTGGGGATGGGAGGTCTTTATCTCACTCACTGCATGTACTGCAGGCCTCATGTTGTGTAGCTGGATTAAATATTTATAAAGGCTCATTTCAAGGTCCACAAATCTAACTACATAACTTAGTGTGAACTTACTGTTTTAGCTCCAAATCTATTTAAGGTATTGTTGAACATTTTTCCATCGTTCAAACAGGACAAAGTGAGGGAGACGTTTTTAAAGCCACGGCTGCTGCCGCTTCACAACACACTGTAAACTTACAGTACTGTCGACTGTTAAACTCTCTGAATCCAGTCCTGCTCACAAGGACCGAGACTTAGCAGTGTTGGAACTGTCGCCTCCTAAAGTTCATGGATGCTTTGTTTATGGTGACCTGAGCTAACAGAGGAGTGTCCTGGAGGTTCAGTTATTTGTTTCTTAGGTTAAAGGACTTTTGTAGTTACTTGATTTGCTTCCATGATCACTGCTTCATTTTTGGTTACATTGTTTCTTCCTGGTTTCTTCTTGGTTTCTTTGTTTCCAGTGGCTTTACAGTTGAGCTTCCCTGTGTTTCCCTCAGTGTTCCTCCCTTTTGTGTAGTCTCTTGTGTCAGTGTGTCTACCTCCCTCTGTGGTGTCAAGTTTGTGTTTGTTTCCCTGTCTTCTCCCTTCCTGTCTTATTTTGCCAGTCTTGTGTCCGTCTTTGCTTCCCCTTGTCTCGTTTGTGTGCTCCTGATCACCTGCTCTTCCCAGCTGTTTCCTCTTGTTGTTACTTCGTGTGTGTGTATTTATTGTCTGCGATTTCCCCCGTCCTTCGTCATGTCATCATCTGTGTTCCCTTTATTCTGTTTGTGTGTGCGTTCCTGCTTAGTGTCCCTTTTGTTTGCCTACCTTGACTTTGGGATTTTGTGTTTTTGCATATTCTGGTACTGTATGCAAAGACTCACCATTAAAGCTGTTCTGTATTTATATATATCTATATTTCTATATCTATATAAAATTCTATATTTTTGTTGTATTGTTTGTATATTTTGTTGAATTGGATCCCATTGTTGTACTCTGGTCGAGCTGCATGGTGCTGGGCTGTGAGCACAGCTCCCACTGAAGGATGTCGGGACCTCTTGCTGTGCTCGTGGAGCTGCACATGAGGAGCTGTTGGAGGTCATGTTGAAGGGTGCTGGCAGTGCTCCTCCTGTTCCCCCTGACACAGTGGAGCAGATACCAGTTCTGCTGCTGAGCTGATGCTTTTCTGCAGCCCTGCCAGGCTCTCCTCATGTCAGTGCCCGTCTCCTGGTGTCTCCTCCACACCTTTGAGACTGTACTGGGGGGCACAGCTGGATGAGCTGGACCACCTGTGCAGGAAACTAGAGAAAAGTCAGTGCAGGGGCTTAAGGAGAGCGCAACAGTCTGTGGCCAGCAGCTACAAAACCATTGTCTCGTTGCCTCTTCGGTGCTCCTGTTGCAGCTGAAATGGACTCAGTGGTTATTGCCGCCTATCTGAGATCCTTGAAGTTTAACTGACTTTGTGTTACACTGTGATGGTCAGTGTGTTGAGCGGTGTATTCGTGACCTCATTTGCATCTTCAGAGGGGCAGCAAGCTTTGAGTGAAAGCTACGTACACCATAGTAAGCACAAAAGTTAGTTTGCCAGTAAGAAAATATCGAATAAAGCTTCATTTTATTCATCAAGGTTTAAAACATCCAGTCTTACATCCTAAAATGAGCCAATTTCACCTCATATCTCATCATAGATCATTGTCCTCGTGAAATCCTACATAAATTCTGCACGTTTGTGAGATAATTTTTTGTTTACTGGCTGAAAATATAGGACTGTATCATCTATAATGATCTGAGAGTTTCTCAGGAAGCCTTCTGCTTCATCCCTGAGGGTGATTTCCTGCCTTACCGAGCTGCTCCACTGGAAACATGTGACTTAGTTAATCAAGGCAATTGTCTGAAAGGTCATCTAATGAGCAGGAGTGAAGATCATATGCTCGCCTTTATCCCTCACTGTGGGATCTCATTGGCCACCTGCTGCATCCAGTCAAAACATTAGCTGATGTTAATTATGTGAAAGTGATCTCTGAGAGCACAGATCAGAAACTCCTGCATGGACTCGTGTTAGAGAACTTTAGTACGCAGATCTTTGCAGCATCACAGTAAAAAAAAAAACTCACGTGACAGTTTTTAATAACTAACCTGAAAGGAAAAACATATGTATCAAGATACATCAAAAAATTTTGATGCTGAATTAATTAATTACTCCTTTCACCTTTTAGTAAAAACCTGCCTGCTATATATTATTTAGTCCATCAGCTCATGAGGACTGAAAAACCTCAGCAGGCTTTTTCATTTGAAGAAGTTCAGGTTACTTTCATGGTTAAAGGAGAGCTTCTTATTTTGGTTTAGTACCCAGAGAAAGCCATCCCAACTCTTCATCACTGAGGTTTCCTCACTGTCTGTAATCTTTGGGATCGGGAGCAGAAACAGGAGCCGTACTTCACCCTTTCCTGCTTTCTGACTCCTGAGCGAACCAACGTGAATCACAGTTGGCTGCAGTGACTTCATCAGCCAACCCACAACATTTACTGTCCTGTGTGTGTGTGTGTGTGTGTGTGTGTGTGTGTGTGTGTGTGTGTGTGTGTGTGTGTGTGTGTGTGTGTGTGTGTGTGTGTGTGTGTGTGTGTGTGTGTGTGAGTGAAGGTGGGGCCTTTTAAAACGGCACGTTTTAAAGCTGCAGAACCTGATGCTGCACTGATGCTGTCAGTAATGCTGTAACATCAGCTGAGGAGCATTTATGATGAGATCATATGATCATATGATGTCTTTGGCCTCTGAGATTCATTTGCTGTTATCTGTCACTGTTCACTTTTCGAAGGTTTGTGCTGCACACTTTCGCTCCATATCAAGAGTTTACCAGCTCAACCAGAGGACACACGGCTGTCCCTGAAATGAGTCATCGCCACGGAAACTCTCCTCATTATTTCTAAATATTTTGCCAACTTTCTTGGTAAAAAAAAAAAAAAAAGTTTGCAAATTTCTGCCAACGTCTCTCCTCCAGCTCTGCATTCGTCTTCAGGAATTTTTTGTGTCTTCTCCCATGTTTCCCATCATTTTCCATCTTTTCTTTCTTTTGTTGTAATTTTTTCACATCTGTGTTTTCTTCTCTTTCTTTTCTTCTTTGCCTTTTTTTTGCTCTTCCCTCCTCCTCCTCTTCATCACTGCAGACACAGAGGACTCCTGTGGATACCAAAAGGTCAGTAAATGTGGGACTATTAAATGCACACGCAAGTACAGCCTGCAAACCACCACAGCATTGTAGCATGGACACACACACACACACACACACACACACACACACACACACAGTAATTCAGAATTGGACACTAACAGGAAACCAGCGTGTAAAAGCTGACATGTTTTTTAATAAGACAATCGCAATAGGTGTCCTGTGATGATGGTTAAAAAGGTGTGAAACGCACACACACACACACATATGCACGCATACACATGGTCACACTGCTTACGGACCAGCTACATTACTGAACATCAGTTGCACATATATTTTTATGTAATCTGCTGCATGACACAGTGAAAAGGTAACTGGGAGGTTTTTCCAGGGAAATGTTGGATATTTAGTTGCTATAACAAACTCATAATATGCAAATGTTCACCCTGGTCATCACTAAATCAGTCTAATGAGGTATATATATATATATATATATATATATATATATATATATATATATATACTGTATATAAGGATAAATGCCTTTTCCTCCTTACATTACATTTATTCTAAAAAAAAATCAGAATCGTTAATTGGAAATCCATTTCCTGTCATTTATGCTTTGCAAACCCTTCATTTGTTGTTAATATTCTGAGGTCTTAGTCATCACATGTGATATCTGTAACCCTACCCTAACCCCCCAATTTCCAAGACTTATGAGAACAATTTAATGAACAGAAATTACACATTCTGATAGCCTAGGGTTAGAATCAGGGTTAGAATTATGGTTGGGGACCTCATCAATGATCTCAGAGGGTTAATCAATTTTCAGCAAAGAAACTTCCTGGAACTTTTCTGGAAACCTGGATTAAGGATTTCTAAGCACGTGTGTTTAAGACACAAACTGTTCATTACAATTTATTGACCAAATGTTTCTGGTTATTTGGCTTCACTACTGTCAGCATGTTTACATAACAGCAGCTTTTATTGGGATGAGCTGTGTGGTTGTTTCAGTTCTAATGGATTTATACTGGCTGCAGTAAACTGGGGACACTTCATTCCGACTGAAGCTTTTAAGTCAATTCAAATCAGTCTCAAGGTGCTTTATATTGTAGGTAAAGACCCTACAATAATACAGAGGAAACCCAACAGTCAGAACGACCCCCTTTGAGCAGCACTTGGTGACAGTGGGAAGGAAAAACTCCCTTTAACAGGAAGAAACCTCCATCAGAACCTGAGTTTTCAGGGGGATTATTAACATTTGGTCTGCTGTAGTTACGGTGTTTTTAATTATTTTTGAGTGTTATATTTCCTGGGTGGTTTTTAATGATTAGATTCTCAGTTTCGTGTTTTAGGTTTCTTAGTTTTAGTTTTGCTACCTTTTGCCATCTAGTTTCTCTTTGTGGTTTTAGTTCATATTTAATTCCCTGAGATTATCCGGCCTCACCTGTTTCCCTTCTGTCTCTATGTTAGGTGTTCTCCTGTTATGTTACTTTCCATTTTATTTTGGCAGCTGTTGTCTTCTGTCTTGTTCCTGGTTTTACTTCCTTTGTCTCGTTGTCCTTGAATAGTTTCAGCTGTGTTTATTTCCCCACTTGTTTCCTCTTCCCTCGTTGCCCCAGGTGTATTTAAACCCTCAGTTTGACTCTGTTATTGTGTCAGACTCTGTTGTATGTCCATTTCTTTCCTCTTTATTTCTGCATTTCCGTCCACACCTTCACTCTCCAAACCATGGCACATCCAATGTTCTTCCTGAATGACCATCATTTCTCATTGCTTAAAGTATCTGGGCAATACTAAGTTATTACCTTGGTTAGGAAGGTGGATACGTGGGCATGTATGCTTCTCATTACCTGAGACAAGTTCAAATAAAAAGGGACTGACAGGGACTAGAAAGAGAGAGCAGATTTCTCCCATATTGGCTTCTCTTCATTGGCTCCCTGTTAAATCTAGAATAGAATATAAAATCCTTCTCCTCACCTACAAGGTCTTGAATAATCAGGCCCCATCTTATCTCAAAGACCTCATAGTACCATATCACCCCAACAGAGCACTTCACTCTCAGACTGCTGGCTTACTTGTGGTTCCTAGGATACTTAAGAGTAGAATGGGAGGCAGAGCCTTCAGCTTTCAGGCGCCTCTTCTGTGGAACCAGCTTCCAGCTTGGATTCAGGAGACAGACACCCTCTCTATTTTTAAGATTAGTTACACTTCACATTTCAGAGGTGCAATTCTGACACCAGCTGGGGTAAAGCCTATCAGACAGTTAGTCATTTCCTGCCAGTCAAGGCAACCCCGCCCCTAACAATGCAAACTTTAAGCCTTAATATGATTTGAATTGGTGAGTTAAGAGAAAATTCGCATCGTGTGCGGATGTCATATAAATTGAAATTAGCTTTAGAGATCAGTATCAGGCTGTGAACATGTGTATTTTAACCTGGAGGTCTGTGGGGAGCCTCGAGTGGTCATTAGAGGAACTGCAGCTTTTGGCACTGTTTTAATTTTATAGCCTCAAAAGTTGTTAACTTTGAAATGATAATAAAATGGAAAGATTGAGAGTAAGAGAAAGTATTTTTAAAAATTACACTTAAAACAACCTTTAAATAAATATTTGGTGCATACAAACAAACATCAACAGTCATTCCATTAGAATAATAATAGAAACCGGTGGATATAATGGAGGTCTTTCTGACTATTACACTTAAGGTGGATATTGTGCAGGAATAATTAGTGTTCCTGCTTACAGTTACTGTGGGTGCTGAGTGGCCTGGTGGCCTGTGGAAAGAAGCTGTTTTCAGCCTGCTGGTCCTGTATTTGTATGCTAGCTTCTTCCAGAAGACAGCAGGCTAATGAGGTGATGGCCAGGATGGGGGTGATCACTGATGGTCCTCTCCACTCTGGAGCTGGCAATGTTATCGGAGGAGGGAAGAGAGCAGCTTTTTTCAGCTGTGCTTGTTGGACCCTCTGCAGCATTTTGCCATGAAGCTCAATATAAACCTAAAAATGTTATTCTGCTTTTAACTTCCAGCAAGCCTGAAAAACATTAAAATTTTTCAGGTCAGTTTTCATGATTTAGTGACCATCACATTGTTTTCTAAGTTTATATTTAGATATAAGGTCATAATCCTGCATGCATGCTGTATTGTCACCATTACCATGTGCAGCCTCTCCTTTAACATTAAGCTCAGAGTCCGGTTACAGTTGCACAGAGAATAACTCTGTTATATCCCGTGTATATGAGGTGCCTGTTCTGCAGTCGCAGTAGTCTGAGTGGTTTCTTTCCTTTCCGCCTGGTTCCCATTAAACATCCCTGTGGACGGTCTGCTTCCTCGGCTGCACTCTGACGTAATCCCGATCCTCCTGAGAACCAAACATCTGTGCTCCAGTCTGCTGTGACGTCCTGTCACTT
Source organism: Archocentrus centrarchus (assembly GCF_007364275.1). NCBI lineage: Eukaryota > Metazoa > Chordata > Actinopteri > Cichliformes > Cichlidae > Archocentrus > Archocentrus centrarchus. The sequence continues at coordinate 1,580,419 of NC_044355.1, read as the reverse complement.
CCTGGACCTCAGAAGCATTTAGCTCTGACAAATTAAAGCACTTTTTGTTTTTAGTGAGCAGGCTCATGCTCGCTTAACTCATGGCTTGTGAAATGCAGTATCACAGTTTTAGCAAGTTTTGTAAATGATCAGTGGGGCACAAACCCACATGTACATGTGAAAGGGGTCATTTGACTGCTGATCCAGGAGCAGCAGGTCATTGTTGTCCATTAGCTCATTAATTCTGATGTAAATCCAAATGTCATATTTCTGCTCTTACAGAAACTTTCTGTAATGCATCATCTAGTTTCAAGCAGCCTTTTTTCCTTTATATGTGGGACCTGTGAGACTTGGCTAGAACTCGGCTGTCACAGTAGCCCGGCAGCCTGGAGGCGTTGTACATCAGCGGGTGCTGTGGTTTCAAACAAACTGCAGTCATGCGACGTGTTGTTCGTCTTAGCGAGAGGTCCACTTGGAGAAGCTGCCTTTGAAGGAAGCCTCATTGTCACGACAACACAGAGCCTGCAGGCCTCAGTGGACGCATCGCATTTTACTGTTGCTCCCCACGTGTGACGGACGCGCCGCTGTTGTCAGTAACGAACCACGATGACAGGAAGACACGAGTTTTTGTCAGCAGCTGACAGGGATCCACGCTCGAGGCAAACACCCATCTCTTCTGAGATGGTCGGCTCAAAGTCAGAGGACTCTAACAAGCTTTAAAACTTATCCAGGAAGCTTTCTTGTCAGCGCTCATCATCTCAGACACGTATACTGGTTACACACTAATGAGACTGCAGCCTCAGTGTCACAGTCCGGTCCTTTTTCAATGAACGGTCACAAACCAACGAGCTCTGTGGCCCTGCCGTGAATACACACTCGACACAATCTGCCTGCCGTTCGTGTGCCCGAGGCGCAGGGGACAGGAAAAAAGGACAAAGTATTTATATTCATTAGAGCGAGAACAATTTGTGGATCCTTTTAACATTTCTTTTAGGGTTAAGTTTGAAATGGGAATTGAGTAAAGATCAGTACCTGTGTCCTCAACGAGACCACAGAGTGAATTTTAGCAGCAGTGCTGTGACAAATGTCAAAGCAGTTACATAAAAATAAATAAACATGATCTTTTAATGGCTGATACAAAAAACCAGAAACAGAGATACATGAAGTTCAGCCGGCTGGTAAAACTAAGCAGACGGGGAAGAAGAGGAGGGCAAACAGACGAACGAAGATGAAGCTGTGGTAATTATGGACAGGTGGACAACCGCAAAGGAGGGGAGACAAAGACAGCAAAAACACTGCAGACGCACAAAGAAAGTCACTCCTGAAACTAAACAGGAAGTGAGAACAACAGAGACGAGGAAGCGAACATGCAGAAGACAAATCCGAACACGTAGCAACAAATCAACTCAATATGAACAGAGAACAAAACTCAAATTCTCACAACAATCTCTGATTTTCCACCATAAAAATGCCACTGACTGAGCAACTGTGTTACCAGGTTTACGCCCAAGCATGCTCTGGTTTTACTTCATCATAATCAATCACGTTTATTTCAGAGCAGGCCGATCTTTGAGCCCGAGAAAACGTGACACGAAGGAACATTTACATGAGACTCAAACGAGGAATTTCTGCACAGGATCTGCATCTCAAATAAGTTTATTTAATATTCATTCATCTAAGATGGAATCATTCACTAACCCGGTGGTATTAAAACTGTGGGGAGACTCCACAGCAGCAGGTTTTATTGCAGCAGCACCCAAACTGATGCACCTGGCCTTCATTTCACTAAAATACAACTCATATGCTTTTTTATGCAGTGAGGCTGTGAAGGCATGCTGAAAAGGTTTGAGAGCGACAGCACAAAGCCGGCGCTCTGTTCAGCATTTTTTATTTTGCAGCCCATTGAATATTCAAACTTAGTCACTGCAACTAATAGTGACTCTAATTTCTACAGGTATTTGGATGAACTCAGTTCTCATTCTCACTTAACTCAACTTTATTTCCTGCCTTCTGCCACAACCACCCTCACCACCCACCTCTTTTACTGGCATTAAATAACTTTAACCCGGATACGTACTGCTCTGACTGGTAGCTCACTGATATTTGGTCATCCTGTCCAAAGCTGCTGTCGGAGTGCCTGAAGCCTGAAGATTGTTGAGGTCTGGTGGAGACAGCATCCAAATCCAGGCAAGATAATCAAAGTTCAGCTCTTCTTGGTTGAACCTAAAAACAAACTGGACGCCAGAAGAAAGGGTCGCAGGAAGCATAAAAGGTGAACAGCCCTGAAACTATCCCCACAGCGGCAGCAGTCTGACTGTCCATACGAGGACGGACGCGACATCTGAATGACAGCAGAAACTGTGACACGTCAGACCGGGAAGCATTTTTCAGTCTTCTAGCGCCCAGTGTTGGTGAGCTTGTGTGAACTGTAGCCTCGGGAGTTGCACCTGACGTGGTCTTCTGCTGCTGTAGCCCATCCGCTTCAAGGGTCGGTGTGTCGTGCATTCAGAGATGCTCTTCTGCACACCTTGGCTGTAACGGGCTTATCTGAGTTACTGTTGCCTTCCTATCAGCTCGAACCAGTCTGGCTGTTTTCCTCTGACCTCTGACCTCTACGAGGCATATTTGCCCAGGGAGCTGCCGCTCACTGTGAACCCTGAAGAAGATCAGCATCTGAAATCCTCGGAGCAGCCTGTCTGGCACCACCAATAACCATGCCGTTAAATCACCTTTCTTCCTCATTCTCATTTGAACTGGAGAAGACTGTGTCTACATGCCTGAATGCACTGAATTGCTGCCACATGATTGATTGATTGGATATTAATGAACAGCTAAACAGAGGTTGGTGAGTACACGAGGGTGACTGGAAGTGAGACAAGAGTGGGAACAACTAGCTTAAACTAGTAAGGCTGGGGCAGATGATCACAGAGGAGAGAAAGGAACTAAAGCAGGAAGTGAAACCACAATGAGACACGTGAGAAAACAAGCCTTCAAAGTAAAAAGGAAGTAAACAAATTATGAAATATGAAGACCGAGACAGGGGAGCACAGAAGGCAGGGAAAAGAAAGAGATCAGAAACACAAAGGAGAACAAAAACCAACAGATACACCAAGAAATGCAACAGAGCTGAGATTCAGGAACAATCTCAGCCTGACTCAGGACCGGAGGCTGCACTGTGGACCAAACGCCGTCCTGGATTGGCTGCCAGCTCAGACGAACCACGGTCACAGCAGTAACAGCGGGTTGCGTCACTCTCATCTCTTCGAGACATCTAATTAGAGATGAGCTGTGTCGCCCCTCGCCGAGAAGAATGGCATGTTGCTACTTCAGCCTGAAAGCCAGTTTAGCTTCAGAGCTGCTACAACATGAACCGAGACATGAACCGAGAGCTTTTCTGCCATCCGTGTGGTGCATGCAGTGCAGTGAGAATATGAGAGGACAGAGGTGGCCTGCCTGAACGAGTACTGTGTCTATAGTGGTAGTAGTGAATTATTCAGGGCCTTTACCTCAGTGTTGACATTTCCATAATGGCGAAAGAGACTCGTCCCACCCAGCGGAAGCAGCTCAGGCTGCTGACTGGCTCTCATTAGAAACACATACAAACACAGACACTATAAATAGGCCAGTCGCAGGTCCTGCCTGTTCTCTCGACCCAGCTCACGATGCGGGAGAAATTACAGGCTATTAGAGAAATCACAGGCTGTTGTACCAATAGCAGGAATGAGCCATTTGTGACATGCTGTGTCATTCATTTCTTGTCATTTCTCATCATTAGCAAGCTCTTTATACTGCTGACAATCACGGAGTCATTATGGTAACAGGATATTATCCATGAAAGGCGGGGGAAGAGCAGCACGACTGAGTTATGTGGTAAAAAAAAATGGCCAGGATGAGGTACAGAAAGCTGTGAGTGAGATGGGCCGAGTCTGGGATTTCCATGTTGGAAATTTAAGGAACAAGAATCCCGGCTTTTCGTAAAGTTTAATAAAATGAGTCCGATGTCTATAACAGCTCATGAGACCTCAAGAAATATGGACCACGCAGCTTGGACCTTTAGTTTCTCTGTGCTGAGGTTGGCTCTTATCAAGCCTTCAGTTTGGATACATAAAGTAAGCTGGACGTGGCTTTAAAACCACCCCGCGTGGATCTGTGTCATCGTGGCATCTATCAAATTACTATCAGCGCACAAAAATGTTCAAATGTCACTGAAATCACAGCCCATGTTTTAGTTTGAGCCCAGTTAGGTGTCTCGGTGTCAGGCAGGGTGGAAATCTGAGTGACTGTTTTTCACATCTTTCCTTGGATGGATACATTTTATTTACCGGGCTGTTATGCAGAGGTGGCAAAAGTACTGACATTCTGTACTTAAGTAGAAGTACAAGTACTTATGTTAAAAAATACTTTAGTAAAAGTCGAAGTACTGGTTCAACTTCTCTACTTAAGTAAAAGTAAAAAAGTACAGGCTCTGAAATGTACTCAAAGTAAGAAAGTAAAAGTAGTTCTTTGGAGGATGTTTCTACCTGCTATTTTTGTGTAAAACAAACCGAACCTCATTATATATTATTGTAATAACATAAAATAATATTACATGAGAATACAAATGTTATTCCAATCTAAATTTTAATTCTAATGAATGCACTCAGCTTGAATCTGTTATGGAGGACACAAACTGTAAAAGGGAATTTAAACACAGCTCTGTTCTCTGTGTCCTCCATAGTAGAGGGTGACTGTGCCTCCACCTAAACACCAACATGAGGATACTCAGGGGTTACAGTGGGATTCAGAAGGTGGAGGAACCCTAAGATCAGCTGTAGTGGCTCTGCATGGGGAGAAGAATCACAGCTTTCTACTGTGAGCTGCAGTAAATGATGCTGGTGTGCAGGCTGTGATCAGCTGACCTGCTGCTGCTGCTCTGAGGTTTACTGCTCTGTGTGGATGAACTGAACTCACAAAGATGTAACCCAGTATTTCACAGCTATCTGAGCTGATCTCCATCCCCTACACTGACAGCATACAGGCTGTAGAAATGTTGGATTCAGTGAATGAATCTCAGCATCAGCAGCTTTGATTCAAACTCATCTCTGCTGCACTGATGTAACCTGTAACTCTGACCATGAACACAAACACTGTGCTCCAGTCCAACACAGAGCTTTACTGTAAATACAGTACAACAAGCTGACCTATTTATTACACACTAAACTGCAGTATTTTCATAGAATCTTTGAATTACACAAAGTCAGCATACTTCAGTTTGTTTTCACTCCTTACCTTTAATTCTAACCTCTCTTCTTCCTCTCCTGTCCTCTTTCTCCATCTCTGAGTGAACTTCTCTCTCTTTTCTCTCCCTGAAATACAGCAGCTCTTATTTTAGCTAGCAGACACACTGTGTGACAAACTGCACACACTTTGTGTGTTTGCTGATATTTGTTGAGCATTTATAAACGTTGCATTTACCTGACACACGTTACTCCCTTCATGCTCGCTCCTCTTCAGTAGCGCTAGCTAAGCTGTTTATGTGCCGCAGCGCAACTTACGGACTCGATTATAGCGCTATAAATGATACATTAATTATATGGGTTTGCGTATTTAATCCCTTTGTACGAGATCAGCCCCGATGATGGAGGATACGCCAGTACGATTGTCTCTTATGTGTTATTATTCCTCCGTTTAGGCTCAGATCGTTTGATGTTTGAAGGCGCACTGACCGGAAATGCAAACTTCTCTCTGACGTTAAAAAGTAACGAGTCTGTTTGAAAATGTAAGAAGTAGAAAGTACCGATACTTGTGTAAAAATGTAGGGAGTAAAAGTAAAAAGTAGTCAGAAAAACAGATACTTAAGTAAAGTACAGATACCTGAAAAATCTACTTAAGTACAGTAACGAAGTATTTGTACTTCGTTACTTCCCACCTCTGCTGTTATGAAGCTGAGACGAGTGTCTCAGACTTGTTTTAAATAATAGGCGGGCTGGTGAAAATCACAGCAGTGTGAACGTTGAGATCTCAGAGTTCTCGTCCTGCTTCACTGACTGTGTATTTTTCAGCTCGTCGATGGACCGATGAGCTCGGTGTCCATCGTCTGTCCACAGGTCGCGTCTCCTCCCGGAGTATTGGTCAGAATCTGATGAAACTCGCACACAGCGATGAATTAATGGGTCTTCATGGGCAATAACCTGTGACTGTGATGTCATTGATGTTCTGCTATTTTCTCCTCGCTGTTTACAAATCAATATTTATATTTGGTGATCAATAAAAAAATACATATGCTGCTTTCCATTTGAAGTGGGAAGTCAGAAATCTCAAGTTCTGAGCCAGAATTTCCGACTGGAACACCCCCTAAGGTCGGATTTCCCACTCGGAAATGTTATAGTCCAGGCAGGCTTGGGATTGTTTTTTTCCTCCCTTCCTTTCTTCTCTCTTCCTTCCTTTAGGGTGGCTGTGGTGCAGGAGGCAAAGCGGGTCATCTAGTTGGTGTGATCCCCGGCTACTCCAGTCTGTGTGCCGAAAAGCGTGTCTTTTGTCCCGTTTCTCTCCCCCCTCAGCAGATGACCCCCCCTCCCTGAGCCTGGTTCTGCTGGAGGTTTCTTCCTGTTTAAAGGGAGTTTTTCCTTCCCACTGTCACCAAGTGCTGCTCATAGGGGGTCGTTTGGACTGTTGGGTTTTCTCTGTATTATTGGAGGGTCTTTACCCACAATACAAAGCACCTTGAGGCGACTGTTTGTTGTGATTTGGCGCTATACAAATAAAATTGAACTGAACTGAAAGTTGATGCATCCATCGGCGTACAGCATCTGTATGAATGCGTGTGTTATTGGGTGAGTGAGGCTTACTGCAAAAAAGGGAATCAGAGACTCAGGACCAGCACAGCAACTCCACCCGAGGCCGAGAGCAGAGGGGTTAACGAGAGAAAGGAAAAACAGAAAGTCGAGGCTCCGCAGCCGAACTACGGCACACATAACTCGTTACTGAACGAAGGCTCAAACTAATTCTGACAAAAACCCAGATATACATGTTTCTCACAGCCTTCCTCGGTGTAATAAGATGATTCACAACGTGGGAGCGTCGCTGTTTTTACTGCATTTGTTCAAAAATGAAGTCTGCTGATAAAAATGTCATTTTTTGATGTGTAAACCTGACTTCCAGGCAAAGCTCCAACCAGTGAGCTGTGAAATGGAGTAACTGGATTTAGGTGATGGGGAGTCGCTCTTTGAGGAGAGATCAAAGAAGATTATGAATTATCTGCCACAATGATACAATGTTATGATACTGTGCCCCTTTCATCCTTCTCATTTTCATGCTTTTTATGCTCAGCCTATATCCTGCATGCTGTTTAATGTGTACGTTAAATGAGCATTATAGGTACAACACACAGTGGAGACTTCTTCATGTTAGCACATCCTGCTGAAGGAAACCTGCAGTGTAGGATGGTTAAATAGGACAAAACCAGGAACTTCAGTCCGCAGAGCTGCTGCTTCATGTATCACATCCCGCCCACATCGCTGCTGTGCTGCCTCTCAGCCTGACATCTGAACTCCCCGAGGGGAAAACAGGAGCTAAACGACACTTTGAAGCTTGAATAGAGACAATTTTAGAAATGTTAGCTTGTGATTTTAAAGGCCTTTAAATCCTCAACTGTTCAGAAATATTTGGATGTGTGAAAAAAATCATCAGACACATTCAGCTTGGTCTGATGTGTTCCTCATCAATCCACAAACTTCCACAGGTTACATGTGGCAGCTGCCTGGTCTGAATTTGAAGCAACACTTTATTGCTGTTGAATCACCTTTTCCCGACTTAAATAAAGGTTACGGAAACCTGACATTTTCCACCCACTCGGCGCCTCCGTAGCTGGCATGTGGTGACTCTGAGAAATGCCAAGGCGAGCGGCGTCGGAGTGTGAGCTCTTTGACACCAGATGCAAGCTCACGCCACAGTTGTGCGTGACAGCATTTTGAATAGCACCTCAAGTTGTGACGGTGCAGGAACATGACAGCCCAAACGTCTGCTGCTCTCAACTCTCTGCAGGCAAAGCATGAAGGAAGAACCTCGAGTGAGAAGCTGCGTTTCTCTGGGTGAAAGGGCAGAAACAGTGAGAGGGATGATGTCAGAGTCTCTGTGACACCGAGTCTCTGAATGCTCAACGGTTCAAGGCCAGCAGACAGAAATGGGTTTGTGCTCCGGCCGTCCATCACCACAGGGACAGGAGACAGAGCGGGGTGTGTGTGTGTGTGTGCGCACTGATTTATATCAGTGACCAGCCTGAAGGTTGTCTTGGTTTATAATTCAGTATCTGATTTAGGCATATAGAGTTTTGAATTTGGTTTTTATTTTTAAATTATTTCCATATAAGTAAATGAACCAGTACTTCATCTATTTGAGCACTGTGCCTAAGCACTTTTGGCTGTAGCTCAGTAGGTAGAGCAGGTCAGCGGTTCGATTCCTGCCTACTCCAGGCTGCATGCCAATGTATCCTTGGGCAAGATACTTAACCCCAAGTTGCTCTCCAACGCAACCGTTGGAGTATGAATGTGTGTGGATGTTAGGTAATTAAAGCACTTAGCTTAAGTAATCATGGAAGTGCTTGTATGCATGGGTAAATGTAAAACAGGAGAAAAGTGCTATATAAGAACTAGTCCATTTACCATTTTACTGACTCAGGTTCAGTGTCTTGCCCAAGGATTCTCTGACATGCAGACTAGAGGAGCCCGGGATTGAACCGCTGACCTTGTGATTAGTAGACGGCCCACTCTACCTGAGCCACAGAGAGCCAAACCTTTAGAAACATCAAATTCAGACATGTTTAGCATAGTTTCCATAAATATGTGCAGGCAGTCTTCAGGTCAGATCACAGTGACAATAGTTAAACAGTCTTTAAAGTCTAATAAAGTCCAGTCTGACAGTCTCAGGTAAAGCCAGCTCAGGTCCTCTGGCTTCCTGACAGTTAAACCTGAGAACCTTTAAAAGATGTTATAACTGTGAGTCTCAGCGATGCCGCCAGGCAAGCAGAATAAATCCTCATCATCATGATGGTCCAGTGAAGAGTGTTCAGCTAAAACCAGGTGATAGTCTGACCCCTCCCTGGGCCTCCGACTACTTGGTGATGCTATGTTGTAGAGGGGTGTGACTGGGTGTGGCAGGCTGCACTGTTCAGCTCGAGGTTTGGGGATGCTGTAGATGGGAGCAGTCACCACTCCTTTGGTGGTTGTCATAGTGATGGGAGGTGGGCACTAGTGAATTTCGGCGTGGCTACAGCTGAGGGGGTGGGACCCGATGAGGGGGGCCGGGTGTGTTATGGTGTTGATGTCTTCAGTCAGCAGTGACGTGCCGCCCGAGACGATCACGTCACAGGATGTCTTTGTATCTGTTCTCGATGTTCCAGTTTCTACAAGAAAGACGAGTTCATGAGTAAAAGAACAGGAGGAGGAAAAAGAGGAACGCTGCAGTCGTCAGCACTCTGAGGTTTATACTAATTTAGAGGCAGCACAGGATCCTTCGATGGCAGTTCACCCCTCTGGTTCTTAGTCTAGAGGAGGCTTTAACCTGTGAATGCAACACTGTGAGGTCATGATAGCATGAAGAGAGCATTTTCATGTGTTTGTGTGAAGGAGCTCTCTGCTGATGAGCATAAATCAGGCTTAGTATGATCAGATACACTCATTGTAACTTGAACAGATCTGCCCTAAAGAAGATGAATGAACCATTTGTATATAATATATATGTGTTATATACACACACTCACATAGCATAAAGTATTATCATTAATGTTCTTATTAATGAGGTCTGCATTTAATGACAGACCTGCTAACCAATCACGTTATTTTTCTTGCTGCTTCTATTCAGATTCGATTCGTTCCTTCACATCCTTTGTGAGGAGTTAGTCTCTGATGTTTTCCGGCCGAGTTTCACGGCTGTTAACTGCCAGGAATCGGAAATGTTTTCATAAAGAGGCTTTTGTCATTATTTTAGTTCATGTAGCATCTGAAATCGCATTAACTGGCAGAGTGGCCTTTTTTTACTTTAAGGAAAATAATCCCTTAAGTGCTCCTGTGGCCTTGGGGCTAAATAACCGCTCGGCAGTCCCACGGTCAGGACTGGAAATCACACACTAATGGCAGCTGGCTGCCTCCCCAGATTGCTGATAGAGTGAGATTGAAGTGACAACAATGATACTGCAGCTCGTCCGGTCGTCCCTCTGCCCTCGTTCATCATTCTGCTGTCTTCTTATAAAGGCTGCACATCCCTCCGTCTCAGTGGAGCTGCAGCTGCTGTTTGAGATGATGAACTGAGGTCATTGTCGCCGGGTGAGAAACTAACCTTCACATCCACCCACTGCAGCAACTTTCAAAAATGAATCTGCTCCGAATGAAGAGGGGGGTCTGTTTCAAAGTGAGGTCTCCTAGTTTTGGTTTACTGATATCATTCTGATATCCTAAATGCACAAAGGAGCGTTACCGCAGATCCTTCCTTCCAGCAGCTGTAAGACTTTATAATCATCACTGCTCCCAACAAAAACCACAATAACCTACACAATGTAGGATAATATATAATATACTGTAAATAGTCCGGCCTGTTAAAGTTCAACACACAGGCACATCATGTACATTGTATATAGTGTTATTATTAGTAGTATTAAGGTTAATCTTGTTTGTTGATTTTATATATATATATATATTCTTTTCTTAATAGTGTGAATTATTATATTTTTATTTATATTTATAATAACTGCGGCTGCTGTTACACCCAAATTTCCCCTCTGTGGGACAATAAAGGCTGTTTCTTCTTCTTCTTCTTCTTCTTCTTCTTCTTCTTCTTCTGATATATTTCTACTGTAAAACATGTCAGAGTTTGTATGTGACAGAACCAGGACGCTCTTGGCCCTGTGTGGACCTGTGGATAACCAAGCCAACTTCATCTGCCAGGCTTGTTTCCTTCTTTAAAGTTAAGGTGGAGCTGTTGTCAGAGCAGCCTCCTTAAGCAAAACCCTATAAATATGCAGGCTTACTGGCAGCTGACAGGGCAAAGGGCATATTAGAGGTATCCTTTTAGATTTAATGTTTAGCTTTAATCAGCCATTTCTATGGGTTCCTGTAATGTGTTCCTGTTATTATAATTGCAACGTTTTCAAAATAAAAGTCTACTTACATGCATGGTGAAATGGCTGCAGGATTACACCCAAAATGATTGTTTTTGATCAGTTTTGAGATTTTAGTGACACAAATGTTTAAACTAAATAAATCTCCAAGTAAGACAGGAAGCATCTTACACACAGACCGAATTAATGGGAAAAACGGGGAAGGCAGGGATGACCTGAAACTCCAGGAATCAGCAGAAAGAAACGCTACACAAAGCCAAAATACAAAAGTACAGGACCTAAATCTCTACCAAAGATTCACAACATCAAAACTCAGATTATGACCAAAACACAGGATAATTCATCATAATCCAGAATTTACAGTCCAAACAGGTTCACACATTCACCTAACAAGCAACATCCCTGGATCAGCAAAGTACTCGACAGCTCTGCCTGCAGCTTTCTGTGAGCAGCACAGGTTTTTCCTCTTTGGAAAAATACCTGCAACAGTGGATAACATCGTCTGTTCGCTATAGTCACTGTTTTTCATTGTCATTACTCACGTGTTTATGGGACACCTATATTAGGCCAAATGAAATGTGGTCACAGTGTGGGTGGAGGCAGAGACGCGCTGTTCAGGCTCTCTTTCAAAGACGTCTGAGTGGATGCTGGACGTTCGCAGCCAGTGAGCTGTTTTCTCCAAACAATGAAGATCCTGAGGTGATTTTTTACTTTTCAGTTTTATTATGATTTAATGAAGGGTAAAGCCGAGAGATGTAAAACACTTTCTGTTAGGTGTTCGCAGCACTTTGAGTCACTTCACTGTTTTCACCATTTTTATTTCACACATCAAACCAGCAGCACCCCCCTGCTGATCTTACACACATGCATCTGTGCATCTTATGTTTCTTATAAACGTGAAGGTTTCGCCTGTTTGCAGAAGCGATATCTAAAGTCGGGCTTTTCTGTGTAAGAGCAGGTTGACCCTTCTGGGTGCCCTGCAGCTGACGTCCGCGCGGTGGCGTTAGCAGGAAGTGAACAGGCTCTCCACAGACGCTCTGTCAGCTCTCATAACTGCTGATTAAAGTTTTGACCCTGCTCTTCATATCTTTATTTCAAATTAAGAGCTCACTGTTATTCAAGATGATTTTATCTAAAATTAACAAATCAATCTACTAAATGTGACCGAGCAGGATAATTGGAGCGAAAATGGAAAATTGAATTACAAAAGCAGGCAAAATCAATTAAAAAAAATAAGAGCTGCTTTTACAGTGACAGTTTCTGCAGTTTGACCTGCAGCTTGGTATAATGCGCGGTCGCACTAGCAGGGCTCTGATTCCTGATGGCACACACTAAAGGCAAGAGTGTCGAAGAGTCCTCTAACAGCAGCTGAGGTGTGATGTTTCTGTAGCTGAGGAAAATGTCTTCTTTATTCCTACACTTGGGTCAGCAGGAACAAATGGACGAGGGGGGTTTGAACCCAGAACCTTCAGAAATCAATATTTTTCATTATTATGACGGGACAGTGCACAAGGGAAGTGGGAGAGAGATTCAAACCCAGGCCTCTGTCATATCCTTCCAACTCTTTCTCCTAATTTCTTCTTCTTGTGTTTACTGAACACATTTTGTCTCCTGATATCACAACTTACAATGTAGGTACACACAATTACTCTGAGTAATGAGTCTTAGGGAGGGTGCATTCATGTACATTGTACCTGCAGGGATATGAATGTACCTCTTCAGTCTGAGAGTGTGCAAACTCACAGGAATTGTGCATGAATGGCTCAAACAGTGAGTGAGGAGCCCTCGGGCTCGTTCTGTTTTTAGAGCAGGACAGCCCCGAGTCTGCACAGACTTCCCAGAAAATGTGAGAGGATGGATGCCAGGGTACGACTCTGATGTCTCCAGGAAAATCCTGCAGTTCTCGGAAAGTGGTGCATGTATTGTTTGCAGCTTATCTGGTCTACTGGGAATAACTGAGGAGTTAATGATACAGACTTGCTTCCTTTTTCAGGTGCACATAACACACCAGCCCACTGTCCTCTTTAATTTAATTTTCACTTCATTTCACATACTTCAGTGTGTATACTGTGTGCAATTAAACACAGAAGAACAAAAAAAAAACCATCTGATGTGATAATGAGATGGATTTCTCTCGGTGATTGAAATGATTCTTTTGACATTATCAAAGCATCACAATCAGAGCAGTAAGTGTGCCTCTCTGTGGATCGCTAACTAAAGAGAGATGTTCATGTTTAATTCATCTGTAGCTTAGTTAATTTGGCACCAGTGACTTAATTTCTCACTCCTGTGCGTGCTTGGCTCCCCTCAGTGAGCCTGACAGTTGCTCGGAGACACGGACCTTCCTGGGAAAAATTCAGGGGCTCTGTAGTTTGAAGATGAAAGTGCACTCATGAGCCTTTGGAAAACGGACCGAGGCATCTCGACTGCTCATCTCTCACTGGACGTGCAACAAGTCACCAGCGTTCACTAAGAAGGCTGCTGCCTGTCAGCCTGCAGCAACACCCACAATCTGACCTCCTGCTGTTCGTAAAGGAGAGAATCAATATTACAACAGCGTGTACGTCATGGGTTCAAAGTTCATACTTTTCACTGAAACTTAAGGATCATCGCTTCTGGCTGATGACACGAGATCGTTTTTGTATTTTGTAGAGCCGATCGGAGGGGGGGGGGCTCCTGTGATAAGCAAACTCCTGAAATTAAAGTTAAGCATCATAACTGGATAGTTTTATTCAACATGTCTCACTTAATATAGTTGGAAATTAATCATTAGCTCAGCTGTATTCCTGGATGGATGTTGAAATGTGTCATGCTTGTTTTAACAGCTTATTTTGAATTAAAGATTTTAAATTAAACCACAAAAAGGAAAAAAAGTTCGTTCTCCGTTTAACCAGAAATGTTCCACGGTGCAAAGTGCGATTAAAATGCGTTAAAAGATTTTAATTCATTAATTTCCCCATAATTAATTAATCGAAATTAACGCGTTAAAGTCCCACCCCTAATAATAACATGCGGAAACAGGCAGTAACAACCTTCAGTAATTTAAAGACACTGTTTGTGTATCTGAGGGCCATCTGTGTGTGTGTGTGTGTGTGTGTGTGTGTGTGTGTGTGTGTGTGTGTGTGTGTGTGTGTGTGTGTGTGTGTGTGTGTGTGTGTGTGTGTGTGTGTGTTGGGTTCCTGTCGAGTCATTTCCTGTTTTACTTTATTATTTGTGTATTCTTGTCAGTTTTATTTCCTGTCTGTGTTAGTTTTCCATCCATCCATCTTCTCCCCCCTCAGGGTCACAGGGGTCAGAGCTTATTCTAGCTATCATGGGGAGAGAGGCACCCTCGACAGGCTACCAGTCTGGACCCCAGGAATCAAACCCAGGACTTTATTGCGAGGTGACAGTGTTAACCACCACAGCACACCATTGTTCAGGTAATTAGTCTCACCTGTCCTTCACACCCCTTTCCATCGGTCTCCTTAGTGCATATATACCTTCTGCATTGCACACCTAACTTGACAGGTTGTCTCCTCTTCCTCCAGTTGAGCTTTCAGGTATTTTCCCAGTGTTTCCTGGTCTTCTGATATTTTGGACTGTATCCTTTGTCTGCTCCTGCTGGATCGTTTGCCTCGTTACCTCCCTCCCACTTCCCGTTTCTAGATTACAGATCTGCCTTTTTGGACTTTCAGTCCTGATGTGGTTCCTCTCCTCTGAGTCTGACATACAGCAGTATTTTACATTAAAACTACAATTCTGGTGCAGTATCCAAATGACCCATTTAAAACAAGTGATTCAGGAAACAAGTATGCTTGGAATCCAGCTTTACTATCATTTTATACAGTAAGCTCTCACTGCAGTGTCTGCAGCCATTCATGATGAACTATGCATTGGTTTGTTTGTTAAGGGCATCCATGCAGCAAGAGCTCAGCAGCAATGTAGAGACGAGAGACCATAAATGAGTTTATGTCAGTGAAATTCGGCCACTTACAGCAACAACAAGCGCTCGCTGTGCAAAGCAGGTGAAGTTCTTCTGTTTGTTCTTTTACCTTTTACCTCCCAGCAGGACTGAAGGATACCGCTGACTGACTTTACAGTACAGAGACACAATAAGCACAATATTGTGTTCAAGTTTCACCTGAACCATAGCTGAAGATGACGTCAGCTGAACCAGTCCTTTTATTTGCTAAAACCACACCACCAGAGGAATATGGCTGAACAGCGCTGTAGGTGGGCGGGTCAAACAGCAATAAGCCAGCGCCAAGCGTGACATCATCAGGTGTGAAAGCAGTTCTTCTGGGAGGAAAAGCCACGAATGTGATGGCCAGTGTGCGACACAAGCCAGAGGGCATCACTGAAAACACCAGATGCCGACAGACGGGCTCAGCATGCTTCTCCGGGCGGTGCACTGACTGCCTGTCTACCTGCAGGGAGCATCTGTATGTGGTACAACCAGCCTGCAGGAAACTCTTACTTGTGCTGCTGTTCGTCCATCAGCCAGCTGTGGAGAAGATCAAAGTTATAACACACAAAGAGCTCAGGTGTTGAAAACAAGCGTCCACTGCAGCTACTGTCTGTGCGTTTATGCTGAATCTTTTTCCTTTGCTGCTTCTTCACATTTCTCCCATTCCTGAACTCCAGAACAGGAGAAGTGTGTTGCTCTCTTCCCTGTTGTTGCTGTTCCTGTGTCCTCTTCCCTCTTCTCTTCTGCCCACGTGTCAGGGAACCAGCATTTGGCCCACAGACGACCTAAGGACTGCACGTTTGCCTAGGTTAAAACCCTCTCTGCTTTCCATACGCAAATAACTACACAAACAGGCACATTAGACCTCAAAACGAAGGGATGCTGTATCACAACCTCAGCTTAGAGCGCTGGTTTCCATTGTGATGGCCAGAAATCATTTAGCCAGCCACACTTACAGCTGTTTGAAAACCCGAAAACCACCTTAGATTACGCAGAAATTCACAGACAGCCAACACGCCAAGCTCGCCAAACATGTCTTCTACTTAGAACGAGATGGAACAACACACACACACACACACACACACACACACACACACACACACACGCACACACGTACACAGAGAAACCAACCAACCAACAGGATACACACACAAATGCCTTTTAGCCACTGTGATGTCACGTGACAGCAGCAAAGCATTTCAAATGTCCTGAAAAATGAGAGACAGAAAGACAAAGCTGACAGGAATTAACGTCTAAATCAGAGATTGATTTGGTCCTGTCATGTAACTGTATCCAGATTGTTTTCATTGTTATTATAATTTTGAAGTCACTCAAACTTTTTGTATTGGACTTTTAAGAAATCTGGGAAAATATCTGCTGAATTTTTAGGGTGGATCTTTTTAAGTGGACCAAACAATCACAGCACTTTGGCTTTGAGGCTCATGCACTGATCTCATGTTTTCTTTGCGGCTTGTCTCTCTGAAAGCATCGAGATGACATTTTTAATCGTCCGCAGGCAAATCGATAAATGAACGCCTCTCCGAAGAACAGCTGTGAACTCCTGAACCTTTCCAAAGTCATTCCAGCCAGTTTCTCACTGTGAAATCGCACGATTGCAGCAGATCATTTGAGTGAATATCAAGGCCTGTTTATTCACCTTGCTGTGACATAAACAGCACACAGAATCCTGCCGAGGATCACGTTCACTTATCAGCTGCTCTGATGAAGCCACCACAGACCGGCCGTACGCCGATCATCCCGAGGCAGCATGTGATTACACCATCAACTAGCTATTCAACAGCCATTATTTTACTGTCATATGGAATGACAGGACATGGATCCGGGGAGAAATCAGAGGAGGCGGAGGCTGTCCTCGGGAAGAGACCTGCTGCAGGGAGGAAACTGATGGCTGGAGAAAGCATCACACCACTTTTGTCTGTAACAAGGGCTGTTTACCTGCCCTGGGAAGAGAACTTAATATCTAGTCTCACACACACACAGACGCTCACAGAGAGAAACTACCCACACACTAATACAGCAGCCTCTAATGGACAAATGGATGCACCAAAGCACTGGAAAAACACTCCCATTAAGAGCGCCTGAAGATGGATTGATGCTCTCTGACATCTCTTTCCCCAGCAGTGTGGCGCAGAAGTCTTCCCAAGAGCAAACATTACATACAAGATTAAAAAATTCAGGAGATTGATGGTGAGGGGGGCTTCCAGCCAGGAAGATATCTGAAAAGCCATTTCAAGCAAATACACAAGACTATTAAGGCTTGGTCTGCGGAAATATTTAAAAGATTGGAAAGATTTTGATGATAATCCATATTTGCCCTTGCAGAATAAAACATATGCAATGTAGCTGTGAGCCATAACATGGTATTAACAGCTTTTCATATCACTTCCAATTAATGTCAAGAAGAACTGTGGATACTGCACAGAGCACGAACATGTGAAAACACTTCAGACTAGACCTGTGCATGCAACCTCATTTCCTCTTCTTGCTAAGAGACCCCACCTATCTTCCATATCAGAGTACAAGGACACTACTGGATGACTCCAGAACTGAAATAAGCATAATTACATCTCCCTCCCCCAGTACTAGTATTACAGTACTAGTAATTATTCATCCTTTCTTTAGTCTGGGCTCTGCATCAAAATGTGTATACAAAGATGTTCTCAACTTATTTCCTCCAGACTTGAGTTCTTCA
The DNA here is from genome assembly GCF_007364275.1 of Archocentrus centrarchus. Lineage (NCBI taxonomy): Eukaryota > Metazoa > Chordata > Actinopteri > Cichliformes > Cichlidae > Archocentrus > Archocentrus centrarchus. The sequence continues at coordinate 1,562,689 of NC_044355.1, read as the reverse complement.
GGTTATCACTGGTTATCATGACATACAGAGACTACAATTCATTCAAAATGCTGCTGCCAGGCTTTTAACCCATAGCAAAAGGAGTGACCACATTACACCAGTCCTTGCAGCCCTTTGTTGGCTGCCTGCCTGTATCTGTGAGATGCTGCCTCCATATGACCTTGTCACTACCTCAGACCTTCTGGCGTGGCCTTGTTATTGGTCCCAAAGACTCGTCCAATCTAAAGGTGATCGAGTCTTTGGGACCAGGGTTATTATAGTTAACGAAAACGAACGAAATAACGAAAACTGAAATTGAAAAAACATTGTCGTTAACTGAAATAAATAAAAACTATTATTAAAAGGAAAAAACGATAACTAACTAAAACTGAATTGTGAGTTTACAAAACTAACTAAAACTAACTGAAATTATCGATAAACTGACTTTCATTTACTTGTTTTTTGTTTTGTTTTTTTAAGCCTTGTGGATTGATATGAAATCATTTTTTCCGCTCTCCGAGTTTAAGCTGGGAGCGCCATCGGACAACTGTGTGAGTGTGAGTGTGTGTGCATGTGCGTGCGCTCACCGCGCTGGTCCGCACAGTAACGGCTGCGGTCTGCAGAGAAAGCGGCAGAGTCCCGTATGGAGGTTCTTTGAGTACAAGAGCACAGATAGAATCTAAAGTCTTGTTGTGGTTGATGAAAAATGTGCGGAACATTTCTCAGTCAGGAAAAACCAGCAACATCAAAGTCCAGCTGAGAAGCGCACAACGGCTACAGAAACCGCTCTGATCCTACCAGGTAACCTGGCCTGGAGAAACGGGACTACTTGTTGGGTCCACGCAGCCCAGAACGTTGTGACTAAACTGTTTAGTCCTTGTGCGTTTCCGGCTACTTTATCAGTGAGAGAGTAACAATCAGGAATAATAATCAAAGCATCAATATAAGGACTCACAACTGTCAGCAAATTCCTGGTAGGAGACTGCTGAAACTATCAGGATGGACATGAAGGAATGAAGAAAGTGAAAAAAAACAGGGACAAATATGTTTGCAGCCAAAAAACTGAGCACAAAGAGCGAGGACCAAAAAAGAAGTCCCAGCCTGCGCCGCATATAAAACACCTGCACACGACCACAAGGTAATAACACACACATTCCAGCTACACAAGCATAAATGTGGACATGAGGTCGGCAACTTCCGTAGGTTATATACAAAGACCCTGCAAGTTTAATTAGCAGCATCTAACCAAGCTAGCTCCAAAACAGAAGCAGCTTCAGGTGGTGAGAACATCACGATGCAGCTGGATTTGAGCTTTGACTCCTTCAAAGAGTTTGTTTTTGTCAAACACCACATGTAGGTGTTGTTAATCTGCTGCACTGATGCTGAACTTTATTGTGGAGTTTATTGTAGAATTTATTGAGTTTGGGAGTTCATGTTTTTCTTTGTTTCTCCCTGTTGATGTTCATGTGTGTCCTTAATATTACACACATTTAGCATGTCTTGTGAACAGTTGGTTGTTGAATATATTTCTTTAAACAGTATCTTTTGTCAAGTTTTTATTACACAATAGTCACTTTTGCGCCTTGAATCTTGCACCTGATTAGGTATAAAAATACTAAAACTAATACTGAAACTAACTAAAACTAAGCATGAAACCAAAAATAAAAACTAATAAAAATGAGAAAAACCACTCTGAAAACTAATTAAAACTAACTGAATTAGAGAAAAAAAAGTAAAAACTAACTAAAACTAAACTATAATGTAAAATCCAAAACTATTATAACCCTGTTTGGAACCCTGTTTGGTAGGAACAGATGTCTATAACAAAAATTCCAAGTGATGAACTAAAATTAATTCAGTGAAGGGCTGTGAGACTGTTATGTAAAGGAGTTTCTCACCCAGCTACAATGACAAATGCTATCAAATATCCCATAATTTAACACAAATTGAAGCACAGCCCTCAAAATGCTATTGATTTTTTTTTTTTTTTATCTGAGGGTCTACTTTGAGTCTCATCAACTCCTCGGTATAACGTGCACAGTGAAATGCATTCTTTCCTCTTGAGGTGTCTTTCAACAAGATGGATCTGAGCCGTGCATCATTAAACATAATGGAGTGAAGGTGCAGTGAACTTACAGCCAGGACTGATTGCACTGGAGCTGTGAGGCGGACTTCCTCTGCACAAATGCTCCGTTTTGACTTAAACGAATTATTTTTCACTATGGGGAATAAGAGGGGTGATATGCTATCATCTTTAAATGTTTCAGCTGTAATTTAGATACATCCAGTCATCATAGTCATAAGACATAAGGTGATTAAAACTGAGTGCGGCAGCTTGGAGAAAAGATTTATTACCTTGCAAGAGTCTAAACGACAAGCAAGTGAGTTAATCAGAGCAAAACGAGATGACCTTTAATATCACGGTGAATCTGCAGTGAAATCCCCCCGAGTCACTCTGATAGCGTTTGTCGTGTTTTTGCAGCAGAGAGGCCGCCTTCAGGAGAACGAGTCTGATAGTCGATAAAAGGAGCGAGAAGATGAGATCTCGTCCTCTCAGATAATATCTGCTAAAGCTAAAGGAGGCAATTTGTCACCCAGAGCTGCAGCCTTTGTTTATGCCTTTTTCTTTTTCCAAAGTGTCGTCTAATAGACTGTTTTTTCTCCCCCCTTGAAGATTATGTTTCAAACTCAGCGGGGACTGAGTGACATAATGCAGCCTAGCAAAGCTGTGTTTACCAGCAACACGAACAAATCTAAATCCCTTTGAATCCTTTATTGAATCTCTCGGTGCGGCTTTCTGAATGCTGCCGTGTGTTTGTGACACAAAGCAGAGGAAGTGTTAGATGAGCTACAGCTTCACATCTGTGGCTCATACACCAAAAATCACTGAAGAATCCACCGTGTTTGAGCAGTTTCACCATTTCAGATGTGATGTGACAGTGAGGCCGTCATCAGCAGTCCACTTCTGCTGCAGGACGGGTCTCATGATGAACCAAAATTTGAGGACTCAAAGTGCAGACTGGGATGCGTGCACATGTTTGAGAGACTGATTACAAACTGAACCAGAGATGCCTGCCGTCCATCTCTCTGGATCAGCCTTTCCCATTCTGGAAGTTCTCCCTCCAGAGTGAGAGCGAATGTGACCGCCACGCCAAGGAGGTCACAGGAGGAGGACACGAGAGCACTGCTCCACAAGCAAACATGAGTCATTTACACACTACTGCAGCTGCATGAAGGACAGCGAGTGGAGGAAGACACACAGGGTTCACAGACACGTCAGCCAAAGATGAAGTTTTGCCCACATTCACACTGAGAAGGAGGGAGACAGAGCTGGGCAATGACAACTGATGGGAATATTTTAGGAAGTTTAAATGTGGAGAACTGCAGGGCGTGCAGAATTTAAAGTCATGACCTGTTTTAAAGGATCTGTTCAACATCTCAGATTTTTTTTCCCCCTTCCTTTAAAACCAGTTCAGTTCTGGAGTTTGTGTATTAACTCTGAAGCCACTGCCGAGAGGGAATTAGCTTAGAAACAGTCTTACTCCATTAAATTTACCAACACCACAAGCATTCATTTCATCAACTCATAGCTACACAAATTATGTAAAAAGGATAACATTTTTAGACTGACTAACATCATGTAAATATTTCCCAACACATTATCCATCTGTGTGCTCGTGTGCTGCATCTCAGCTGGATGCCGGGCCATTACACTGCAGAGAAAAGACTCAGCCTGGTTTATTGATAGCTTTGGTTCAAACCAAGCTGCTCGTGTCTCTTTTACTAAACTAGTACTGCAGTACTTCAGGTGAATTATCCTCCAGATGAGAGGCCTGTGTGTTTCTCAGTAATGCAGGCTTGCTTTGCATGAATTAGCATCAATTACAATTACATCAACCAAGCACCGCCCCTTTAAATCAGTTTTTTCCCCGATTGGCTGCCCCTCCAAAAGAGGAGGTTTGAATGGCAGATGTGTGGGGCTGTTGTCCTCACGCAGCTATGAGTGAAACAACCATATAAGGACATTCCTTTGCTGACATCATACAGAGCCAAGAGTAGATAAAACTGTTGAAAACTGAGCATTTAGAGCAGTCTGAAGCCTGAGTGTTTGCTCACAGGTTTAACTCAAGATGAAGCTTCGGATGTGTTTTAATATCAGCATCTACCATTAGAAAAGTATAGAAGGGCATCAGCTCAAATTCATTTAACTGAAACTGGCCCCAGATGCACATTTGAACTGCACTTATAAATAATTTATACAGTGTGTGCTGTGAAAGAGCAGCTGACCCCAAAACAGTCTAAATGTCGTCGGCGTTAATGAAGAAAACACTCTGAATAGTTTAACAAATGTCAGGCTGTGGAAGTCAGACTGAGGCCAAGGAGAGCGCGTCAGAGTTTGAGCACATTTGCACACACAAAGATGGAAAGTTCAGGTTCTGAAAGTGCATCAGTGTGTGGATCGATTTTAAAGTGGACTCAGAGTAGGAAGGACAGCTGTACATCGATTAGCTATAAATTCCCACCCACTGTTTCCTTTATCAGATTTTTCTGAAAGTCCATTCTTAAATTTGAGTGAATCTCTTATGTAACAAAGACTGTTTGATCAATTTGTTTCTCTAGTACCAAACACAGCTTTAATGCTGTTATGGTTGTAGCAGAAGGGCCCAAATGTAGGGCTCTCGAGGTAAAATTCAATGAACAGAAAAACAACCTCCATTCAGGCAGAGAAAGGGAAGTCCATCAAAAGTCCAGAACAGAATAAACAGCAGAATCCAAAAGTTCTGCAAAACGTATGCAGCATGGAACAGCAGGACAACAAACAGGAACACAGGCGGGACGCACACACAGTCTGACGAGGACAAAGCCGGTAACACAAATACATTTATACAGAAGGTAATGACCGAAGACTGGAGACACCGTGGGAAACGGCTGAATGTAATTCTGTTAAGAAGACATGGGGAAGTAAAACTGAAAGTAAGGCACAAGAGACAAATGACCATCCAGGTTTCTCCCAGACCAGCCGAAAGATATCATCTCTCCAGCGTGTCCAGGATCTGCCCCGGGGCCTTTTCCCGATGGGATATGCCCGGAACACCTCACCCAAGAGGCGCCCAGGAGGCATCCTATTCAGATGCCCAAACCACCTCAACTGGCTACTTTCGATGAATGACTATCAAAATAAAACAGGAAGTAACACAACAGAGGAACACCCAACAAAGAGACAAAGTTGAAGAAGAGTTTTTACCCACAAGCCATCCATCTGCTCAACTCTGAGCCCTAACTGGACCATTATTGCAAATGTAAATATTATAATATTCTATAATTCCATGTAAAGTGTGTATAGTGTATAGTATATAGTGTATAGTGTGAATTACTTATTTTTATTTTTATTCTTCTTATTTATATGTGTGTGTATATATGGTTGCAGGTACAAAATACATTTCACTGTGCATTGTACTGTGTATAACTGCGCATGTGACAAATAAACACTATTTTATCTTATCTTAAGGCTTAAAAAGATACAGTACAAGAGAACATGAGGGTAGCAGAAAACTATAACATAAAGACTAAACTGAGAATACAGTCAAGGAAATTACAACATTAAAAAAAAAAACCTCAAAATACCATAAACACACAAAACTGAGATCAATGAAACCCATCCCAGAGCCCAAAAACTGACACAAAAAGTCAGGAACAAAAGTTCATGACAGCATCTTAATTTGGGGATTTTAAAATCTAAAGCCAAAAAAACAAAAACAGATCCACTATCAGATTAATAGATGTAATGACATCATAAGATTTCAGTAATACAGTATGTGAACGTGTCTTTCACAGGGTTTGTCCCAGAAGTCGGAGCTCAGGCAGTTAGTTATCAGCACATGAAGGCTGAGCTGTGCTGGGACGACCCTCAGCGGGTTTAACATCCTTTGAAACACCCAGAATAGTTTAAATAGTTGCTGAAGAGCAGCTGAAAGATCTGATCTTCAGTCTTTCCACCGCTCGGTCCTTCACTGATGTGCAGGCGCACTCCTGGGTCTGGTTGGTGCATCGTGACATCATTAATGAGTGCAATCAAAGGCACCACAGAGCATGCTTGCAATCAATATGAAAGCGCTGCTTTCAGGCTGGTGCTGCTGTAAAATATTCACACAAACACAGCTCATGTTTGTCCTCCAGTCTCAGGTCAAAAACGTTCTCCTTTCTGTCAATTATTGTGTTTTCATAAGCTAAAATTTAGGGTTTGGACAGCAAACATGTTTTCCTGTATGAATAATGATACATACAACAAATACAAATAAAATGCAGTAAGTTTACAACAATGTGAGTCATCTGATCTCTTAAAGCTCCTCTCATGGCAATCTTTATATTTTTTCCGTAAACAATAATGTCGTCATGATTTAATGCTTAAATGAAACTCTCCATCTTTGCCTAATCGAGCTCTATTAACATGAAAATTAGCCCCACCTCATGGCTCCACCACTTGCCTCCAACCCAACGCCAGAGAGGCTGCATGGATGAAGACAGCACGCAGGTCTGCTGAAGGATGCGTTTTGTTGAGGCTGATGTTCCAGCGCGTCACGGGAGAAAAAACAGCCACACAAACTAAACAAAACCCCCGTCTTCAAACATTTAGTGACTCAACACGTGCAAAGAAGCTTTTATTGTGGTTACTGTCACACATCGTTTAGATGCACACGCTAACAAAGAAAGGACAGAAGAGAAGCTGGTAGAACTAGAAAAGGGAAGAAATTCTTATAATGAGCTTTACCAGCTTCCAATCACCAGCACTGACATTAAGCCATCCCTGCAGCCCTGCAGGTGAATGTCATGTGTTCTTTGGGGTGGCCCCGGCCTTTTCAGTTTTGATTGGGCCTGTTTTGCTTCTTTCTCTTCAGGTCCCAATTAACAGCTCCTCCCAGCTAATCAGGAAGTGATGTCACCTGTTTGAGAGCCTATATAAGCTGGTTTCCTCCAAGCTGGCAGCACTCCCCTCATGGCTGGTGGCTTCCTTTGGTTTGTCTGTGTTGCAGTTATTTCTAAGTTAAGGCACGTTTGAGCAGACTCACATATGAATGGTTGAGTGTGTCCAAACTTTTGCCTGGAACAGTATATATTTTTTTCACTGTAAATCAATAATATCTGCAGCCAGAAAACTCTTAGTAAGCTAGAAAAGCAGTTTGAAGTACTCAGGCTGCCATGCAGGTACAATCCTCTGTGAGGACGTAGTTCTCTGACTTGTTTACAGTGACCCGAGCCTCATACACAGCGCTCCTGTTTCCTTGTCTTTGACTTGAAGAACTTCTGCCTTCAAGACACAAAACTCCGAGTCTGTGTCAGGACATTTGATGTTCGGTACACGGCCGCAAACATAATTGTAAGCATCCAGTGACTTCTATGCACTGCAACTTCTCTCCGGTGTGTACACTGGGTTTCTCCACCAAATACACGTATATATCCACCCACAGATACTGGGCCACTTGCTAACGTACCACAGGGATCAGGGAGTCCGTTGCCGGTGGTCAAAATTAATTTTTGTAGGTAGTTTTAATGATCTTTTGTTGATAACCTCTATATATATTAAGTATTTGTGTCACTGTGCCAATATCTATAATTGCATGTAACTACTGTAACTGTGCCAGAGAGCCCTTCAAAAACACTGCAGATGGTCTATGACAGGCCAGCTTACGTGGAGACTGGTAACATTATATA